>NW_025333828.1:0-235476 GCF_019186645.2 Phyllostomus hastatus
TAACAGTGTGTTCTCCAAATATGTTACATTTCACAGAGAATTACTACTGTCGAATCATTTCATTACTGTTCATTGTTTGAGAAATGCAGTTGTGACCCAAAATGCATACTTGTTCTTACAAGTTAGTTCACATGTAAACTAGAGCAAATGCAGCATTTCTGTGAATCACTGGTACAAAAGTGTTCAAACTGAAGGCATTACTGTGAAAACAACATACTTTCATTTCTACTGAAAGAGATACATATAGCAATGTTATGATCTACTACAAAATGTTGAAGTAACAGTCTGTTCTCCAAATATGTTACATTTCACAGAGAATTACTAGTGTTGAAGCAGTTCATTACTGTTCATTCTTTGAGAAATGCAGTTTTTACCCAAAATCCATACTTGTTCTTACAAGTTAGTTCACATGAAAACTAGAGCAAATGCAGCATTTCTGTGAATCACTGCTTCAAAAGTGTTCAAACTGAAGGCATTACCGTGAAAACAACATACTTTCATTTCTACTGAAAGAGATACATATAGCAATGTTATGATCTACTACAAAATGTTGAAGTAACAGTATGTTCTCCAAATATGTTACATTTCACAGAGAATTACTAGTGTTGAAGCAGTTCATTACTCTTCATTCTTTGAGAAATGCAGTTTTTTACCCAAAATCCATACTTGTTCTTACAGGTTAGTTCACATGCAAAACTAGAGCAAATGCAGCATTTCTGTGAATCACTGCTACAAAAGTGTTCAAACTGAAGGCATTACTGTGAAAACAACATACTTTCATTTCTACTGAAAGAGATACATATAGCAATGTTATGATCTACTACAAAATGTTGAAGTAACAGTGTGTTCTCCAAATATGTTACATTTCACAGAGAATTACTAGTGTTGAAGCAGTTCATTACTGTTCATTCTTTGAGAAATGCAGTTTTTACCCAAAATCCATACTTGTTCTTACAAGTTAGTTCACATGAAAACTAGAGCAAATGCAGCATTTCTGTGAATCACTGCTTCAAAAGTGTTCAAACTGAAGGCATTACTGTGAAAACAACATACTTTCATTTCTACTGAAGGAGATACATATAGCAATGTTATGATCTACTACAAAATGTTGAAGTAACAGTGTGTTCTCCAAATATGTTACATTTCACAGAGAATTACTAGTGTTGAAGCAGTTCATTACTGTATCATTCTTTGAGAAATGCAGTTTTTACCCCAAAATGCATACTTGTTCTTACAAGTTAGTTCACATGAAACCTAGAGCAAATGTAGCATTTCTGTGAATCACTGGTCAAAAACTGTTCAAACTGAAGGCATTACTGTGAAAAAAAACATACTTTCCTTTGTACTAAAGGAGATACATATAGCAATGTTATGAACTAGTACAAAATGTTGAAGTAACAGTGTGTTCTCCAAATATGTTACATTTCACAGAGAATTACTAGTGTTGAAGCAGTTCACTTTACTGTTCATTCTTTGAGAAATGCAGTTTTTACCCAAAATCCATACTTGTTCTTAGAAGTTAGTTCACATGAAAACTAGAGCAAATGCAGCATTTCTGTGAATCACTGCTACAAAAGTGTTCAAACTGAAGGCATTACTGTGAAAACAACATACTTTCATTTCTACTGAAAGGAGATACATATAGTAATGTTATGAACTACTTCAAAATGTTGAAGTAACAGTGTGTTCTCCAAATATGTTACATTTCACAGAGAATTACTAGTGTTGAAGCAGTTCATTACTGTACATTCTTTGAGAAATGCAGTTTTTACCCAAAATGCATACTTGTTCTTACAAGTTAGTTCACATGAAAACTAGAGCAAATGCAGCATTTCTGTGAATCACTGCTACAAAAGTGTTCAACCAAAAGGCATTACTGTGAAAACAACATACTTTCATTTCTACTGAAGGAGATACATACAGTAATGTTATGAACTACTTCAAAATGTTGAAAGTAACAGTGTGTTCTCCAAATATGTTACATTTCACAGAGAATTACTAGTGTTGAAAGCAGTTCATTACTGTTCATTCTTTTAGAAATGCTTTTTTACCCAAAATGCATACTTGTTCTTACAAGTTAGTTCACATGAAAACTAGAGCAAATGCAGCATTTCTGTGAATCACTGCTACAAAAGTGTTCAAACTGAAGGCATTACTGTGAAAACAACATACTTTCATTTCTACTGAAGAAGATACATATAGTAATGTTATGAACTACTACAAAACTGTTGAAGTAACAGTGTGTTCTCCAAATATGTTACATTTCACAGAGAATTACTAGTGTTGAAGCAGTTCATTACTATTCATTCTTTGAGAAATGCAGTTTTTACCCAAAATCCATACTTGTTCTTACAAGTTAGTTCATCATGAAAAAGTAGAGCAAATAGCAGCATTTCTGTGAAATCACTGCTACAAAAGTGTTCAAAACATGAACGCATTACTGTGAAAAACAACATACTTTCATTTCTACTGAAGGAGATACATATAGTAATGTTATGAACTGACTACAAAAATGTTGAAGTAACAGTGTGTTCTCCAAATATGTTACATTTCACAGAGAATTACTCATGTTGAAGCAGTTCATTACTGTACTACTTTGAGAAATGCAGTTTTTACCCAAAATCCATACTTGTTCTTACAAGTTAGTTCACTTGAAAACTAGAGCAAATGCAGCATTTCTGTGAATCACTGCTACAAAAGTGTTCAAACTGAAAGGCATTACTGTAGAAACAAACATACTTTCATTTGTACTGAAGGAGATACTTATGGTACTGTTATGAACTACTGAAAATGTTGCATAAGAGTGCCTTCTCCAAATGTTTCGCATTTCATAGAGAATTAGTAGTGTTGAAGCAGTTCATTACCTTTCATTCTTTGAGAAATGCAGTTTTTACCCCAAATTCATACTTGTTCTTACAAGTTAGTTCACATGAAAAACAGAGCAAATGAAGCATTTCTGTGAATCACTGCTACAAAAGTCTTCAAACTGAAGGCATTACTGTAGAAAACAACATACTTTCATTTCGTACTGAAAGGAGATACATATAGTAATGTTATGAACTACTACAAAATGTTGAAGTAACAGTGTTTTCTCCAAATATGTTACATTTCACAGAGAATTACTAGTGTTGAAGCAGTTCATTACTGTTCATTCTTTGAGAAATGCAGTTTTTACCCAAAATTCATACTTGTTCTTACAAGTTAGTTCACATGAAAAACTAGAGCAAATGCAGCATTTCTGTGAATCACTGCTACAAAAGTGTTCAAAACTGAAGGCATTACTGTGAAAACAACATACATTTCATTTCTACTGAAGGAGATACATATAGTAATGTTATGAACTACTACAAAATGTTGAAGTAACAGTGTGTTCTCCAAATATGTTACATTTCACAGAGAATTACTAGTGTTGAAGCAGTTCATTACTGTTCATTCTTTGAGAAATTCAGTTTTTACCCAATTCCATACTTGTTCTTACATGTTAGTTCACATGAAAACTAGAGCAAATGCACCATGTGTGTGAATCACTGCTACAAAAGTGTTCAAACTGAAGGCATTACTGTGAAAACAACATACTTTCATTTCTACTGAAGAAGATACATATAGTAATGTTATGAACTACTACAAAATGTTGAAGTAACAGTGTGTTCTCCAAATATGTTACATTTCACAGAGAATTACTAGTGTTGAAGTAGTTCATTACTGTTCATTCTTTGAGAAATGCAGTTTTTACCCAAAATTCATACTTGTTCTTACAAGTTAGTTCACATGAAAAGTAGAGCAAATGCAGCATTTCTGTGAATCACTGCTACAAAAGTGTTCAAACTGAAGGCATTACTGTAGAAACAACACACTTTCATTTCTACTGAAAGGAGATACATATAGTAATGTTATGAACTACTACAAAATGTTGAAGTAACAGTGTGTTCTCCAAATATGTAACATTTCACAGAGAATTACTAGTGTTGAAGCAGTTCATTACTGTTCATTCTTTGAGAAATGCAGTTTTTACCCAAAATTCATACTTGTTCTTACAAGTTACTTCACATCAAATCTAGAGCAAATGCAGCAATTCTGTGACAAACTGCTACAAAAGTATTAAAAGTGAAATCATTACTGCAGAAACAAAATACTTTCATTTGTACTGAAGGAGATACTTATGGTACTGTTATGAACTACTGAAAATGTTGCATAACAGTGCCTTCTCCAAATATTTATCATTTCACAGAGAATTAGTAGTGTTGAAGCAGTTCATTATCTTTCATTCTTTGAGAAATGCAGTTTTTTTCCCAAATTCATACTTGTTCTTACAAGTTAGTTCACATGAAAACTACAGCAAAAGCAACGTTTTTGTGAATCACTGCTAATAAAGTGTTCAAACTGAAAGCAATAATGTAGCAACAATATACTTTCATTTCTACTGAATCAGATACATATGGTAATGTTATGAACTGCTATAAAATGTCGGTATCAGTGTGTTCTCCAAATATATATCATTTCACAGAGAATTACTGGTATTGAGCAGTTCATTACTGTTCATTCTTTGATAAATGCAGTGTTTATCCAAAATTCATACTTGTTCTTACAAGTTAGTTCACATGAAAAGTAGACCAAATGCAGCATTTCAGTGAATCACATGCTACACAAGTGTTCAAACTGAAGGCATTACTGTAGAAACAACATACATTCCTTTGTACTGCAGAACAGGTACATGTCAGTAATGTTATGTAGCTACTACAAAATGTTGAAGTAACAAAGTGTTCTCCAAACATGTAACATTTCGCAAAGACTTACTAGTGTTGAAGCAGTTCATTTCTGTTCCATCTTTCAGAAATGCAGTTTTTACCCAAAATTCCTACTTGTTCTTACAAGTTATTTAGCATGAAAAGTAGAGCAAATGCTGATATTCTGTGACTCACTGCTTCAATCGTCTTCAAACTGGATGCATTACTGTAGAAACAACATACATTTCCATTTTTGTACTGAAAGAGGTACATGTAGTAATGTTATGGTACTACTACCAAAATGATTGAAGTAACAGTGTGTTCTCCAAATATGCATCATTTCACAGAGAATTACGTAGTGTTGAAGCAGTTCATCACCTGTTCATTCTTTGAGAAATGCAGTTTTTACCCAAAATTCATACTTGTTCTTACAAGTTAGTTCACATGAAAAGTAGAGCAAATGCAGCATTTCAGTGAATCACTGCTACACAAGTGTTCAAACTGAAGGCATTACTGTAGAAACAACATACATTCCTTTTGTACTGAAAGAGGTACATGTAGTAATGTTAGGTACTACTACAAAATGTTGAAATAACAGTGTGTTCTCCAAATATGTAACATTTCACAGAGAATTAGTAGTGTTGAAGCAGTTCATCACCTGTTCATTCTTTGAGAAATGCAGTTTTTACCCAAAATTCATACTTGTTCTTACAAGTTAGTTCACATGAAAATTAGAGCAAATGCAGCATTTCAGTGAATCAATGCTACACAAGTGTTCAAACTGAAGGCATTACTGTAGAAACAACATACATTTCCTTTGTACTGAAAGAGGTACATGTAGTAATGTTAGGTACTACTACAAAATGTTGAAGTAACAGTGTGATCTCTCCAAATATGTAACATTTCACAGAGAATTAGTAGTGTTGAAGCAGTTCATTCCTGTTCATTCTTACAGAATTGCAGGTGTACCCAAAATTTATACTTTTTCACAGAATTTAGTTCACATGAAAAGTAGAGCAAGTGCAGCATTTCTGCGAATCATTCCCACAGAAGTATTCAAACTGACACATTACTGCATAAACAACATATTTTCAATTCCACTGAAAGACAACATACAATAATGTTATAAGCTACTCCCAAATGTTGAAGTAACCCTCTATTCTCCAAATATTTAACATTTCACAGAGAATTACTAGGGTTCAAGCAGTACATTACTGATCATTCTAACAGAAATGCAGTATTTACCCAAAATTCACACTTGTTCACAGAAGTTAGTTCACATGAAATGTAGAGAAAATGCAGCATTTCTTCTAAACATTGCTACACAAGTGTTGAAACTGAATGCATTACTGTAATCCATATCAGTTTCATTTTACCTGAAAAAAGTACATATAGTAATCACATGATGTACTATAAAATGTTGAAGGAACCGTGTGTTCTCCTAATATGTTACATTTCACAAAGTATTACTATTGTTGAAGCAGTTCATTACTGTTCATTCTTAGAGAAATTCATTATTTACCCAAAATTCATACTTTTTCTTAGAAGTGAGTTCACATGAGAACTTTAAAGACATGCAACATTTCTGTAAATCATTGCCACAGAATTTTTTAAACTGAACACATTACTATAAAAACAACATAGTTTCATTTCTCCTGAAAGAGGTACATATAATAAAGTTATTAACTAGTAGAAAATGTTGAAGTAACCGTTTGTTCTCCAAATGTGTTATATTTCACAGAGAAATTACTAGTGTTGAAGCAGTTCACTACTGTTCATTCTTAGAGAAATGCATTTTTTACCCAATATATATACTTGTTCACAGACGTTAGTTCACATGAAAAGTATAGCAAATGCAGCATTTCTGAGAATCATTGGTACAGAATTCTTCAAACTGTAGGCATTACTGCAAAAACAACATACATCTCCTTTGTACTGAAAGAGGTACATGTAGTAATGTTAGGTACTACTACAAAATGTTGAAGTAACAGTGTGTTCTCCAAATATGTAACATTTCACAGAGCAATTAGTAGTGTTGAAGCAGTTCATCACTATTCATTCTTTGAGAAATGCAGGTTTTTACCCATAATTCATACGTCTTTTTAGCAGTTAGTTCACATGAAAAGCAAAGCAAACTCAGCATTTCTGTGCATCATTGCTACAGAAGTTTTCAAACTGAACGCATTACTGTAAAAACAACATACAGTCCTTTGTACTGAAAGAGGTACATGTAGTAATGTTAGGTACTACTACAAAATGTTGAAGTAACAGTGTGTTCTCCAAATATGTAACATTTCACAGAGAATTAGTAGTGTTGAAGCAGTTCATCACTGTTCATTCTTTGAGAAATGCAGTTTTTTACCCAAAATTCATACTTGTTCTTACAAGTTAGTTCCCATGAAAAGTAGAGCAAATGCAGCATTTCAGTGAATCATTGCTACACAAGTGTTCAAACTGAAGCACATTACTGCTAGAAACAACATACATTTCCTTTGTACTGAATGAGGTACATGTAGTAATGTTAGGTACTATTACCAAAATGTTGAAGTAACAGTGTGTTCTCCAAATATGTAACATTTCACAGAGAATTAGTAGTGTTGAAGCAGTTCATCACTGTTCATTCTATTTGAGAAATGCAGCTTTTTATCCCAAAAATTCATACTTGTTCTTACAAGTTAGTTCACATGAAAAGTAGAGCAAATGCAGCATTTCAGTGAATCACTGCTACACAAGTGTTCAAACTGAATGCATTACTGTAGAAAACAACATACATTCCTTTGTACTGAAAAAGGTACATGTAGTAATGTTATGATACTACTACAAAATGTTGAAGTAACCAGTGTGTTCTCCCAAATATGTAACATTTCACAGAGAATTAGTAGTGTTGAAGCAGTTCATCACTGTTCATTCTTTGAGAAATGCAGTTTTTACCCAAAATTCATACTTGTTCTTGCAAGTTAGTTCACATGAAAAGTAGAGCAAATGCAGCATTTTCAGTGAATCATTTGCTACACAAGTGTTCAAACTGAACGCATTACTGTAGAAAACAACATACATTCCATTGTACTGAAATGAGGTACATGTAGTAATGTTATGGTACTACTACAAAATGTTGAAGTAACAGTGTGTTCTCCAAATATGTAACATTTCACAGAGAATTAGTAGTGTTGAAGCAGTTCATCACTGTTCATTCTTTGAGAAATGCAGTTTTTACCCAAAATTCATACTTGTTCTTACAAGTTAGTTCACATGAAAAGTAGAGCAAATGCAGCATTTCAGTGAATCAATGCTACACAAGTGTTCAAACTGAAGGCATTACTGTAGAAACAACATACATTCCTTTGTACTGAAAGCAGGTACATGTAGTAATGTTAGGTACTACTACAAAATGTTGAAGTAACAGTGTGTTCTCCAAATATGTAACATTTCACAGAGAATTAGTAGTGTTGAAGCAGTTCATCACTGTTCATTCTTTGAGAAATGCAGTTTTTACCCAAAATTCATACTTGTTCTTACAAGTTAGTTCACATGAAAAGTAGAGCAAATGCAGCATTTCAGTGAATCAATGCTACACAAGTGTTTCAAACTGAAGGCATTACTGTAGAAACAACATACATTCCTTTGTACTGAAAAGAGGTACATGTAGTAATGTTAGGTACTACTACAAAATGTTGAAGTAACAGTGTGTTCTCCAAATATGTAACATTTCACAGAGAATTAGTAGTGTTGAAGCAGTTCATCACTGTTTCATTCTTTGAGAAATGCAGTTTTTACCCAAAAATTCATACTTGTTCTTACAAGTTAGTTCACATGAAAAGTAGAGCAAATGCAGCATTTCAGTGAATCACTGCTACACAAGTGTTCAAACTGAAGGCATTACTGTAGAAACAACATACATTCCTTTGTACTGAAAGAGGTACATGTAGTAATGTTAGGTACTACTACAAAATGTTGAAGTAACAGTGTGTTCTCCAAATATGTAACATTTCACAGAGAAATTAGTAGTGTTGAAGCAGTTCATCACTGTTCATTCTTTGAGAAATGCAGTTTTTACCCAAAATTCATACTTGTTCTTTACAAGTTAGTTCACATGAAAAAGTAGAGCAAATGCAGCATTTCAGTGAATCAATGCTACACAAGTGTTTCAAACTGAACGCATTACTGTAGAAACAACATACATTCCTTTGTACTGAAAAGAGGTACATGTAGTAATGTTAGGTACTACTACAAAATGTTGAAGTAACAGTGTGTTCTCCAAATATGTAACATTTCACAGAGAATTAGTAGTGTTGAAGCAGTTCATCACTGTTCATTCTTTGAGAAATGCAGTTTTTACCCTAAAATTCATACTTGTTCTTACAAGTTAGTTCACATGAAATAGTAGATGCAAATGCAGCATTTCAGTGAATCATTGCTACACAAGTGTTCAAACTGAAGGCATTACTGTAGAAAAAACATACATTCCTTTGTACTGAAAGAGGTACATGTAGTAATGTTATATACTACTACAAAATGTTGAAGTAACAGTGTGTTCTCCAAATATGTAACATTTCACAGAGAATTACTAGTGTTGAAGCAGTTCATTACTGTTCATTCTTAGAGAAATGCAGTTTGTACCCAAAATTCATACTTGTTCACAGAAGTAAGTTCACATGAAAAGTAGATCAAATGCAGCATTTCTGCGAATCATTGCTACTGAATTAATCAAACTGAACGCATTACTGAAAAAACAACACACTTTCATTTCTACTCAATGAGGTACATATAGTAATGTTATGAACTACTACATTTCCCAGAGAACTACTAGTGTTGAAGAAGTTCATTACTATTCATTCTTAGAGAAATACAGTTTTTACCAAAAATTCATACTTGTTCACAGAATTTAGTTCACATGAAATGTAGAGGAAATACAACATTTCTGCTATTCATTGCAACACAGGTATTCAAACTGAATGCATTACTTCAAAAACAACACGCTTTCATTTCTACTTAATGAGGGACTTATAATAATGTTTGAACTACTACGAAATGTTGAAGCAACCGTGTTTTCTCTAAATAGGTAACATTACACAGAGATTACTCTTGTTAAAGCTGTTCATTACTCTTCATTCATAGAGAAATGCAGTTTTTACCAAAATTCATACTTGTTCACAGAAGTTAGTTCACATGAAAAGTGGAGGAAATGCACCATTTCCGGGAATCATTTCCACAGGAGTGTTCAAACTGAACGCATTACTGCAAAAACAGCACACTTTCATTTCTACAGAATGAGGTACATATGTTAATGTTATGATCAACTACCAAATGTTGAAGTAACCGTGTGTTCTCCAAATATGTAACATTTCACAGTGAATTACTAGTGTTGAAGCAGTTCACTATTGTTCATTCTTAGAGAAATGCACTTTTTACCCAAAGTTCATATGTTATCTTACAAGTTATTTCACCTGAAAACTACTGCAAATATAGCATTTCTGTCAACCATTGCTACAAAAGTGTTTCTACTGAACCCATACAGTAGAAACTACAGACTTCAACTTCTACCAAAAGATGTATATATAGTAAAATTATGAACTACTCAAAATGTTAAAGTAATTGTGTTTTCCCCAGGCATGTAACATTTCTCAGAGAATTACTGGTGTTGAAACAGTTCATTACTGTTCATTCTTAGAGATATGCAGTTTTTACACAAAATTCATCCTTCTTATTACAAGCTCTTTCTCATGAAAACTACTGCAAATGCAGCATGTCTGTGAATCATTCCTACAGAAATGTTCCAACTGAGCACATTACGGTAGAAGTCCCATACTTCAACTTCAACTGAAAGAGGTACATAAAGTAAGGTTATGAACTGCTACAAAATGTTGAAGTAATCTTGTATTCCCGAATCATGTAAGATTATACAGAGAAGTACTGGTGTTTAAGCAGTTCACTACTGTGCATTCTTAGAGAAATGCAGTATTTACCCAAAATTCATACGTGTTCCTACAACCTATTTTACATATAAACTACTTCAATGTAGCATTTCCGTAAACCATTGCTACAGAAAGCTTCCAAATGAACAAATTACAGTAGAAACCACATATTTCAACTTCTAATGAAACAGGTACATATAGTAAAGTTATGAACTGCTACAAAATGTTTAAGTAACCATATATCTCCATGCATGTTACATTTCACAGAGGATTTCTAGTGTTGAAGCAGTTCATTACTGTTCATTCTTAGAGAAATGCAGTTTTTACCCAAAATTCATACATGTTCCTAAAACCTATTTGACATGAAAACTCCTGCAAATGTAACATTTCTGTGAGCCATTGCTACAGAAGTGTTCCACCTGAACACATTACAGTAGAAACCACATTCTTCAACTTCTACACAAAGAGGTACATATATTAAGATTATGAGCTTCTACAAAATATTGAAGTAACCATTTATTCCCAAGCATGTAACATTTCACAGAGAATTACTAGTGTTGAAGCAGTTCATAACTGTTCATTCTTACATAAATGTAGTTTTTATTCAAAATTCATTCTTATTCTTACAACTTATTTCACATGAAAACTACTGCAAATGTAGCATTTCTGTGAATCATTGCTACATAAGTGTTACAACTGAATGCACTTTTGTAGATACCACATATTTCAACTTCTACTGAAAGAGATACATATAGTAAGGTTATAAACTACTACAAAATGTTGATGTAACCGTTGTTCTGGAAGCATGTAACATTTCACAGAATATTACTAGTGTTGAAGCAGTTCTTTACTGTTCAATCTTAGAGGAAGGCAGTTTTACTTCAAAATCATACCTGTTCTTACAAGTTATTCCACATGAAAAGTAGTGCAAATGTAGTATTTCTGTGAACCATTGCTACAGAAGTAGAAAATTCTTTCAATAGAATTTGAAATCTGGTGCCTCTTGTAATACACACTCTTTTCACATTTTCGTTGTAAAGTTGCTGTGAATGCCACTTTTGTAGTGATTTTCTTAATGAAATCACATCTTCTATGTAGCTTTTGTTAGAATTAAATGAAAAGAGGCCTAACTAATTGAATTCATTAAGTAGAAACAAATTTAATGGGAAAAAGTTTAGCAAAGTATTCCTTCATGTAAAAAGTATGGGAAGATTAAGACATCATTGTACTGAGTAGCCCAGACTGGCAGAATACTGTTTTGTGAATTTGAAACTGAGAATGGATCTAACCTTCCATTTTCACCAAAAAAATGCATTTATCTCAGAATGAAGAATAATGCACTCTTTCAGTGTATGGAATTCACACTGAAATGTCACTTTCTTTAACAAAACACGTTGAATTACACATGTTGCAAAGAATTCCTAACAGTACTCTTGTATTGCTTTCAGTATAAGTTGTAATTTCTGGCGCTTTTTGTAATACATACTGTTTTCACAGTTCTTTTGTAAAGTTGCTGTGAAATGCCACTTTTGCAGTGATGTTCATAATGAAATCATGTCTTGTACGTAGTTTTTGCTAGAATTGCATGAAAAGAGGCCTAACTCATTGAATTCGTTAAGTAGAAAGAAACTTTATGGGACAAAGTGCTACAAAGTATTCTTCATGTAAAAAGTATAGGGAAGTTTATACATCATTGTACTGAGTAGTGCAGACTGGCAGAATACTGTTTTGTGAATATGAAACTGAGAATGAATCTAACCATCCATGTTCAGTAAAATGTGCATTTTCCTCATAATCAACAGTAATGCACTCTTTCAGTGTATGTAATTCACACTGAAATGTGTCTTTCCACAACAAAACACGTTGAATTACAAATGTTGCACAAAGTTCCTAAAAGTACTCTGTGTATTTCTTTCAGTAGAAGTTGGAATCTCTGGTGCCCCTTGTAAAATAAACTATTTTCACAGTTCTGATATAAACTTGCTGAGAAAAACCACTTTTGTAGTGATTTTCATAAAGAAATCACATCAGCTATGAAGTTTATGCTAGAATTGCATGAAAGGGTGGCTAACTCATTGAATTTGTTAAGTACAATGAAACTGTATGGGACAAAGTGCTGCAAAGTATTCATTCATGTAAAAAGTATAGGGAAGTTAAGACATCATTGTATTGAGTAGTACAGACTGGCAGAAGACTGTTTTGTGAATATGAAACTGAGGATGAATCTAACAGTCCATTTTCAGTAAAAAGTACATTTCACTCAGAATGAACAGTACTGCACTCTCACAGTGTATGTAATTCACACTGAAATGTGACTTTCATCAACACAACAGGTTGAATTACACATGTTGCACAGAGTTCCTAACAGGACTCTATGTATTTCTTTCAGTAGAAGTTGAAATCTCTGGCAGCTTTTGTAATACATACTGTGTTCACAGTTCTGTTATAAAGTTGCTGTGAAATAGCACTTTTGTAGTGATTTTCATAATGAAATAACATATTCTATGTAGTTTATGTTGGAATTGCATGAATATTTGCCCAGCTCATTGAATTTGATAAGTAGAAAGAAACTTTATGGGAAAAGGGGCTGCAAAGTATCCTTTCATATGAAAAGTAGAGGGAAGATAACACATCATTGTAGAGAGTAGTACAGACTGGCAGAAGACTGTTTTGAGGTTGTGAAAATTAGAATGAATCTACCATCCATTTTCAGTAAAAAGTGCATTTCTCTCATAATCAACAGTAATGCACTCTTTCAGTGTATGTAGTTCACACTGAAATATCACTTTCTTCAACATACCCCATGAATTACACAGTTGCAGAGATTTCCTATATATTCTATGTATTGCTTTCAGTAGAAGTTAAAATCTCTGGCAGCTTTTGGTGACTTTTGTAATAGATACTGTTTTCACAGTTCTGCTGTATAGTTGCTGTGAAATTCCACTTTCATGGTGATTTTCATATTGACAACACATCTAGTATGAAGTATATGGTACAACTCTATGAAAGGCGTGTAACTCATTGAATTCTTTAAGTAGAATAAAACTCTATGGGACAAAGTGCTACAAAGTATACTTTCATGTGAAAAGTAGAGGGAAGTTAACACATCATTGTACTGAGTAGTAAAGACTGGCAGAAGACTGTTTTGTGAATGTGAAACTGAGTATGAATCTAACCATCCATTTTCGGTAAAAAGTGCATTTCTCTCAGAATGAGCAGTAATGCACTCTTTCAGTGTATGTAATTCGCACTCAAATGACTTTCCTCAACAAAACAGGTTGAATTACACATGTCACACAGAGTTCCTTACAATACTCCATGTATTTCTTTCAGTAGGAGTAGAAATCTCAGGCAGCTTTGTAGTACATACTGTTTTCACAGTTCTGTTGTAAAGTTGCTGTGAAATAGCACTTTTGTAGTGCTTTTCATAATGAAATCACATCTACTATGAAGTTTATGCTAGAATTGCATGAATATATGCCTAACTCATTGAATTTGTTAAGTAGAAAGAAAATCTAGCTGACAAAATGCTACAAAGTATCCTCTCATGTACTGACTATAGGGAAGTTAAGACATTATTGTACTGAGTAGTACACAGTGGGAGACGACTGTTTTTTCAATGTGAAACAGAGTATGTATCGAGCCATCCATTTTTGGTAAAAAGTGCATTTCTCTCATAATAAACAGTAATGCACTTTCAGTGTTTCTAATTCACACTACAATGTGACTTTCTTCAACAAAACAGGTTGAATTACACATGTGGTACAGAGTTCCTAACTGTATTCCATGTACTTCTTTCAGTAGAAGTTGAAATCTCTTGTGTCTTTAGTACTACTCACTGTTTTCACAGTTCTATTGTAAAGTTGCTGTGAAATGCCACTTTTGTGGTGATTTTCATAATGAAAACACATCTATTATGAAGTATACAGTACCATTGCACAAAATGGCGCCTTACACATTGAATTCTTTATGTAGAATGAAACTCTATGGGACAAAGTGCTGCAAAGTATTCTTTCATGTGAAAAGTAGAGGGAAGTTAAGACATCATTGTACTGAGTAGTAAAGACTGGCAGAAGACTGTTTTGTGAATGTGAAACTGAGTGTGAATCGAACCATCCATATTCAGTAAAAAGTGGATTTCTCTCAGAATGAATGAACAGTAATGCACTCCTTCAGTGTATGTAATTTGCACTGAAATGACTTTCCTCAACAAAGTAGGTTGAATTACCCATGTGGCACAGAGTTCCTTACAATACTACATGTATTTATTTCAGTAGAACTTGAAATCTCTGGTGGCTTTTGTAATACTTACTGTTTTCATAGTTCTGTTGTAAAGTTGCTGTGAAATAACACTTTTGCAGTGATTTTCTTAATGAAATCACATCTACTATGACGTTTCTGCTAGCATTGCATGAATATATGCCTAACTCATTGAATTTGTTAAGTAGAAAGAAAATCTAGCTGACAAAATCCTGCAAAGTATCCTCTCATGTACTAACTATAGGGAAGTTAAGACATCATTGTACTGAGTAGTACAGACTGGGAGACGACTGTGTTTTCAAGGTGAAACTGCGTATGTCTCTAACCGTCCATTTTCGGTAAAAAGAACATTTCTCTCAGAAAGAACAGTAATGCACTCTTTCAATGTATGTAATTCACACTGAAATGTGACTTTCCTCTACAAAACTGGTGGAATTACATGTTGCTCAGAGTTCCTAACAGTGTTCCATGTATTTCTTTCAGTAGAAGTTGAAATCTCTTGTGTCTTTTGAACTACACACTGTTTTCACAGTTCTGTTGTAAAGTTGCTGTGAAATGCCTATTTCGTGGTGATTTTCATAATGAAAACACATCTATCATGAAGTATATGGTACCATTGCATGAAAAGGGGCCTAACTCATTAAATTCTTTAAGTAGAATGAAACTCTATTGTTGGGAACCGCCCTGCCTGGTATCAGAAGCTGAAACCCCCGCCGAGGCTAAGGCTAAGGGAACGCCCTTGGAACCATAAGCCAGCAAGGAGACAAAAGCTTATCTCCCTGGCAGGAATGCTGCTTCTGCTGCTTTATTCATAACTGAACCCCCAAAAGCTTGGTCGGTTAGCCAAAGACGGGTAAGATTCCCCAAGGAGGGAACGACCTAAGACAGGCACAATCACTTTGGGAGGCCCCCCAAAAGAAGGACTTGGGGGGCTGCAGCAAAAGGGGGTGATAGACCCTCTCTCCTCGGCTTTGACATAGCATGAGTTCTCAGCATCTGGGAGAAAATCCCCTTATTTCTTGGTTGCCTTAGTTCTCGTGCTAAGCCTGAAACAATGACAGGGTGGTGCAGCTCTGTGCTGAAAAGGGCGGATTCCCGGGTGATCAGGCCTAAGAAAGAATATGTAAATTACTGTGAAACCTTCTTTGTTTAGAATGCTCTCAGTTGAATGAGAGGGGTCCAAGGAGGAAGTTATGTTTCTCAAAGTCTTACAGCTCTTTGACCCCAACTCAAAATAGACCCTCAGAGTTCCTTGTTTTCTATGGTTCCTTACTTCCCCTAATGAGTACTATACTTTACCGGAATTATTATGCAAAATGAGCCCAATAAAAGCAGGTATGGACTGTAAATCGGTGCGCTCCCCATTAGGGGGAATGGCCATTTTGTTCCTACTTCTCCAGAGAAACTAGTTTGTCTCTGCGTGTTTTTTCTCGAGTGTTTATCGTCAAGCCATCTGCGGTGTTCTGTGGTCACTGCTGGCCGGTGACCCACGCAACACTCTATGGGACAAAGTTCTACAAAGTATTCTTGTTACAGAACACAACAAGGGGGGCCTGGGACAATATACTATTATTGAAAGAAGGCCCCGGGTCTGTTATGTCCGCTGCCAGAGGAAAGACGTCTCTCAATGCCAGAGATTCGTGAAAAGGAAAGGAAATGTTTATTTAATGCTATACAAACTTAAAGTAGTGACCTAATGTCTATATCAAAAATCCCAAAGTCGCTTAAAACACCCACAAACACAGTCACAGTCCTTCTTTCCTTCCCCCTTTGCCCAGTCCAGAGTACCGTATCTCAGGAAAGGAAAATGAAGTCCATGGCTCAGGCAGTCCTCTGGTTCTTAGTTAGTCCTCCATCTCAACTGGGAGACCTCCCTGGGTTCCCGGCACCCTCCTCTGAGTCGCCGGGATCTCTGCTAAAACCAGATGGTGGTTCCCCTTCTAAAGCTATGGGGGTCCCCACTCTGTCCAGGCCTCGTAGTTCTCCCTCTCAGGGCTGCAGGAGTCTCCACTCTGTCAAGGCCATGTGGTTCACTCTCCTAAACACCATGGTTCTCTCTGGGATGCAGGAGCCTCCACTCCATCAAAGCCGCGTGGTTCTCCTTCTCAGGGCTGTGCATGGCTCTCCTTCCTAAAGCAGCATGGTTCTCCTCCTCTCAATGGCCGAGGTCCTCCCCATTCTGCTAAAGCCGCATGGTTCTCTCCTCAATGGGCGCCACATCTGGGTTTTAAATCCCCGCGGCCAATCTTCCTCTGCAGCCTCATTTCCAACTCCTCCCACACTCGGCTTCACATGCCAGAATTCGTATCCTTCCAGCTTTACTGGGCTGCCATCATGAGTCTGGGCAGGTGTGGCCCCATGTCCTGGAGCCAATCTTCTCTGAGCTCCCACGCAGGCACTGTAGCTTGGGGGGATCTGCCCCCAGTCACGTCTTGGTGGGGAAGTTACTTCCATTCCCCTGGCTCAGAGATGATCACAGCTATTTAACATATCTAAGCGACCAGCCAAAGGCTATAGATATGTTAAATGACCACGCCAGAGGGTAGCTGCAAGGCTGTTGCTATGCAAAACAGCTCTCAATGGCCCTGCTCCATTTGTCCCTTCCCCCAACCCACACCCTGGATGGGGGGGATGGGACATCTTAAAATCTCCTGGACACCTTAAGTTCCAGACCCCATTTCAAATGCCCATTTGGGGTCCCCCACTTGGCTGCACCCTGTAACATTCTTTCATGTGAAAAATAGAGGGAAGTTAAGACATCATTGTACTGAGTAGTACAGACTGGCAGAAGACTGTTTTGTGAATGTGAAACTGGGTGTGAATCCAGCCGTCTATTTTTTGGGAAAAAGAGCATTTCTCTGAATGAATAGTAATGGACGCTTTCAGTGTATGTAATTTGCACTGAAATGTGACTTTCCTCAACAAAACTGGTTGAATTACATGTTGCTCAGAGTTCCTAATAGTGCTCTATGTTTTTCTTTCAGTAGAAGTTGAAATCTCTTGTGTCTTTTGTACTACATACTGTTTTCACAGTTCTGTTGTAAAGTTGCTGTAACATGCCACTTTTGTGGTGATTTTCATAATGAAAACACATCTAGTATGAAGTATATGATACAATTGCATGAAAAGGCACCTAACTCACTGAATTCTTTAAGTAGAATGAAACTGTGCGGGACAAAGTGCTGCAAAGTATTCTTTCATTTGCAAAGTAGACAGAAGTTAAGACATCATTGTACTGAGTAATAAAGACTGGAAGAAGACTGTTTTGCAAATGTGAAACTGAGTATGAATCTAACCATCCATTTTTGGTAAAAAGTGCATTTCTCTCAGAATGAGCAGTAATGCACTGTTTCAGTGTATGTTATTTGCACTGAAATGACTTTCCTCAACAAAACATGTTGAATTACACTTGTGGCACAGAGTTCCTTACAATACTCTACGTATTTCTTTCAGTACAAGTTGAAATCGCTGTCGGCTTTTGTAATACATACTGCTTTCACAGTTCTGTTGTAAAGTTGCTGTGAAATAGCACTTTTGTAGTGCTTTTCATAATGACATCACATCTACTATGAAGTTTATGCTAGAATTGCATGAATATATTCCTAACTCCTTGAATTTGTTAAGTAGAAAGAAAATCTAGCTGACAAAATGCTGCAAAGTATCCTCTCATGTACTAACTGTAGGGAAGTTAAGACATCATTGTACTGAGTAGTACAGACTGGCAGAAGACTGTTTTTTCAATGTGAAACTGAGTATGTATCTAACCATACATTTTTGGTAAAAAGAGCATTTCTCTCAGAATGAATAGTAACGTACTCTTTCAGTGTATGTAATTCACTCTGAAATGTGACTTTCCTCAACAAAAGTGGTTGAATTACACGTTGCTCAGAGTTCCTAATAGTGTTCCATGTATTTCTTTCAGTAGAAGTTGAAATCTCTTGTTTCTTTTGTAATACATACTGTTTTCACAGTTCTCTTGTAAAATTGGTGTGAAATGGCACTTTTGCACTAATTTTCATAATGAAATCACATCTAATATGAAGTTTATGCTAGAATTGCATGAATATACACCTAACTCATTGAATTTGTTAAGTAGAAAGAAACTCTAGTGGACAAAATGCTGCAAAGTATCCTCTCCTGTACTGACTATAGGGAAGTTAAGACATCATTGTACTGAGTAGTATAGACTGGCAGAAGACTGTTTTTTTAATTGTAAAACTATGTGTCTTACCTTCTATTTTCAGTAAAAAGTGCCTTTCTCTCAGAAAGAACAGTAATGCACTCTTTCAGTGTATGTAATTCACACCAAAATGTGACTTTCTTCACCAAAACAGGTTGAATTACACATGTGGCACAGAGTTCCTAACAGTGCTCTGTTTTTCTTTCAGTGGAAGTTGAAATCTGTTGTGTCTTTTGTAATACATAGTGTTTTCACAGTTCTGTTTTAAAGTTGCTATGAAATGCCACTTTTGTAGTGATTTTCATAATGAAATCACATCTAGTATGAAGTTTCTGCTAGAATTGTATGAAAATGCCCCTAACTCATTTAATTTGTTAAGTAGAAAGAAACTCTATGGGACAAAATACTGCACAGTATTCTTTCATGTAAAAAGTGTATGGAAGTTAAGACATCCTTGTATTGAGTCATCCACACTGGCAGAAGACTGTTTTTTGAATATCGGAGTGAAAATTCATCTAAATGTGGATGTTTTGAGAAAAGTGCATGTCTCTCAGAATGAGCAGAAATAAACTCTTTCAACACTTCTAAATCACACTGAAATGCGAGTCCCTTAAACAAAATATGTTAAACTAAACAGCTTTTAGAGAATTTATAACGGTCCTCTATGTGTTTCTTTCAGTAACAGTTGTAATCCTTAGGTGTCCACAGTAATACATACTGTTTTATACCTTCAGTACAAATGATGCAATGAAATGCCATTTTTGGAGTTTTTTTATAAGGAAAAAGTGTCTAATGTCAAGTTTACCTTATAACTGTGTGAATAAATCCTAATTCTCTGAATTCCTTATGGAGAAAGTAACTCTAAGGTAGAAAATACTGCAAAACACTGTTCCATGTAAAAAGTATATGGCATTTAAGCTATCTCTCTACTATGTAGTACACACTGGCAGAAGACTGTTTTGTGAATATGAAACTGAGTATGAATCTAAATGCGCATTTTCTGAGAAAAGTACATTTCTCTCAGAATGCACTGTAATGAACTCTTTCAACGCTACCAAATCACACTGAAATTCCAGTTCCTTGAACAAAACTTGTTTATCTACACCTCTTGTACTGAGTTTACACCAGTACTTTATGTATTTCTTTCAGTAGAAGTTGAAATTGTTAGGCGTCCACACTAATACATAACATGTTAACACTTTTAAAGAAATGTTGCTCTGAAAATGCCACTTTTGCAATAATTTTCATTTAAAAAAAGCATCTAATATCAAGTTTCAGTTACAACTGTGAGAATAGATCCTAACTCTCTGAACTCCTTAAATAGAAAGAAACTCTCAGGTAGAAAATTCTGCCAAGTTCTCTTTCATGGAAAAAGTATAGTGCACTTAAGATATCTCTGTACTGAGTAGTACACACTGGCAGAAGATTGTTTTGTGAATATGAAACTGAAAATCAATTTAAATGTGCATTTTCTGAGAAAAATGCATGTCCCTCTGAATGAGCACTTGTGAACTCTTTCAAAGCTACTAAGCCACACTGAAATGTGAATCCCTTGAACAAAACACGTTTAACTAAACAGCTAGTACTGAGAGTATACCTGTACTCTATGTATTTCTTTCAGTCGAAGTTTAAATTGTTAGGTGTCCACAGTAATGCATACTGTTTTATCACTTCTGTATAAATGTTGCTCTGAAATGCGACTTTTACTGGAATTTTCACAAAGATAAAGCTCCTAAAATCAAGTTTCAGTTACAACTGTGTGAACAGAGCCTAACTCACTAAATTGCTTAAGTAGAAAGAAACTCTCAGGTAGAAAATCCTGCAAAGGTCTCTTTCATGTAAAAAGCATAGGACACTTAAGATATCTCTGTACTGAGTAGTACACACTGGCAGAAGACTGTTTTGGGTATATCAGACTAAGTATGAATCTAAATGTGCATTTTCTGAAAAAACTGCATTTCTCTCAGAATGAATAGTAATGAACTCTTTCAACGCTACTAAATTATACTGAAATACAGGTCCCTTGATTAAAACATATTTAACTAAACCACTTCTACTGAGTGTACAACAGTACTCTATGTATTTCTTTTAATAGAAGTGAAATTCTTAGGCATCCACACTAATACATAATGTTTAACACTTCTGAAGAAATGTTGCTCTGAATGGCACTTTTGCAGTAATTGTCAAAAAGATAAAACTTCTAATATCAACTTTCTGTTACAACTGTGTGAACAGATCCTAACTCTCTGAATTGCTTAATTACAAAGAAAATCTGAGGTACAAAATGCTGGAAAGCTCTCTTTCATGTAAAAAGTATAGGGCACTTAAGATATCTCTTTACTGGGTAGTACACACTGGCAGAAGATTGTTTTGTGAATATGGGACTCAGTATAGATCCAAATGTGCATTTTCTGAGAAAAGTGCATGTCTCTCAGAATGAGCAGAAATGAACTCTTTCAGTGCTACTAAATCACACTGAAATGCAAGTCCCTTGAAGAAAACATGCTTAACTAAACAGCTTGTAGAGAATTTATAACATTCCTCTCCATATTTCTTTCAGTAGAAGTTCTAATCGTTAGGCGTCCACAGTAATACATATAGTTTTAACTCTCCTGTAGAAATGTTGCTATGAAATGCCACTTTTGGAATTGTTTTTATAAGAAAAAAGCTTCTAATGTTAAGTTTATCTTATAACTGTGTGAATAGATCCTAACTGTCTGAATTCCTTAGGTAGAAAGTAACTCTATGGTAGAAAATACTGAGAAGGAAGATGGCGGCTTTGCTCTAGGCAGCGTTTTTCTCGGTTTCTGTGAAGAGGAGGGAAACTCGCGGATCGGTGGAGAGGCAGAGCAAGTGGGCTGGGTTACTGAATCACTTTTGGAAGCAGGACATCAGGGATTATTGCAATCACTGGAAAACCAGACAGTAGGGAGACTGCTTCGGGACAAAAGGGACCCGGGACCAGCACGGGGTCTGGGGGTGTGCAGTCCCCAGGCCTGGCGCCCAGGCCTGGAGTGCGCTCCAGGGTCTGCCTCAGGGCTCCCAGGAGAGGGGAGTCCCTGCTCCCTCCACCGAATACGGGGGTTGAGCAACTCCAGGGGAGAACGTATTGCTTGAAGGAACAGATTGGCCAGTTGGTCTGGGAAAAAATTGCCCAGGGACTATGAACACCCACCCAGAGACCTGGGAGAAGTGAGGGCCCCCAACCAACATGACCACCCCTGGTCAGGAAAGGCGCCAACACCTCTGGCCTGGTTGGGGTGCGGATTGGTAGAAAACAAAGAGCTGGGAAGGACTCTGCTCGTGCCCCATCGGGAGACCTGACTCGCGCGTGCTGTGAACCCAGGGGGGTCGCACACTCCATTGGGAGGCCTGTCTTGCGCTCACTGTGAACTCAGAAGAGTTGCAGCATGGCGCTTAGGGCAATCCTAGAGCCTAAATCTCAAATGTCTGGTGGAGGAGTGCACACTTTTACGATTCTCGGGGAGGGCGCAGTGAATCCCAAAATGTCTCGGGTGCCTTCTGAAATCATAGAGCTGGAACCCTGCAGGACCCTGGAGTCGAGAAGAACGCGGCAGTGAGCTCTAGAGAGCAAGTATGCTTGGGAGCATCCAGGGTACCTGATAGTCTTGCTGAGATCTGACTGGGAAGAGAGAGAAGCATTTCAAAGTTCCCTCAACCAGCTGAAGCCAGCAAGATCAGAAAAACTGGTCTGGCCAGTTAGAAACCAACAAGAGGTTTTTCTTATTTTGTTTGGTTTGGTTTGGTTTGGTTTGGTTTTTGTGGCTGTTGTTGATTGATTGATTTTATCTTGTGTTTTATGTGACATTTTATTTTTCAATTCTTATTATTTTTATACCTTGCAATCCCTTATGTTTCTCTTCCATTCATCCTAATATTATTCTTTCCACTCCAAATTTATCTCCCCTGCACTACATCTTCTGCTTTTCTTTCCTTTCTTTTTTTCAATCTTGCAAGTTACTGTAAATTTGTACTATCTTTTTCTCACTTTTCCGACATTTTTTATTTTAATAGTATTTTGGTATTCTTTTTCTTTCTGTAAAATCTTCTTTGCTTGGCTAGTTAAACTATCATTTGATAGGTTCCCCCTGGTATCTCAGTCACAATGTGTTGATAATTTACTATTCTTCATCTGTGTTCCATTAATACACCTCTCAAGGTTCTATACTCTTTATTCTTGTTATCTAGATCTCATCAATTCTGCCAAGAGACTGTCACTTTACTATTACTGTTAATAAGACCTAGTTCATACAATTGTAAATACTACTCGATACCCCTAACTGATCTCAGACCACCTTGCAATTTTCTGAACTATACTATTGTGGGGGTTGTCTCTATTCTTTCACATGCTACTCCTATATACTAATCTTTAATCCAATCATACCTTAGAATCTGACCTCCCACAGCCTCACAGCTTTCTAGATCCAACTAACAATCCTCTCATCCCCAAAAAGAGTCTTACCCTCTTTCCATTCTTTCTAAAACCTGGATAGTGGAGTGGAGGACCACGATTAACACTATAAGGACCCAAAGGATAACCCATCTCTTCTCTACTGGCTGCTAATGTAAATATCATTGTAGATTGTATTGCTGTCTTAGACCATTTTGCTTTACTCCTCCAACTGATCCCAAAAAAAGAGTAGGGGGAAGCTGTGAACACCAGGATACACGAAGGAGATTGCACCACTGAAACACACAAATATTCTACCACAGAAGTTCACACCATAATTACAGGGAAATAGAACAGTTCAAATTAAGAGTCAAGAAGAAAAAAGAAGAAACCCACGGACAATGAGAAAACAAAGAAACAACCCCCAACTGAAGGGAAACAAGGAAGCCTCAGGAAAAATGCAAAATGAAATAGAGGCAACTCAACTATCATATAGTGAGTTCAAAACAATGATTACCAGGAAGTTCAATGAACTCACAATGAGCTTTCAGAAATTAGAGGGAAACTACATCAATCTCACTGCAAATTATATAAACATGAAAAAGGAAATAGAAACTGTCAACAAAGGTCAAGAGGAAATGAAGAATACAATTTCTGAACTGAAGAACGCAGCAGAAGGAATGAAAAGCAGGATTGATGAAGCAGAAGATCGGATTAGCGAGCTGGAGGATAAAGTAGAAAACAGCATCCAAAAAGAGCAAGAAAAGGAAAAGAGGCTCAGAAAGAATGAGGAGGGATTAAGAGAAATGCAAGACAATATGAAACGTAATAACATCCGTATA
This sequence comes from Phyllostomus hastatus, assembly GCF_019186645.2. Taxonomy (NCBI): domain Eukaryota; kingdom Metazoa; phylum Chordata; class Mammalia; order Chiroptera; family Phyllostomidae; genus Phyllostomus; species Phyllostomus hastatus. The sequence goes on from NW_025333828.1 coordinate 24,330, forward strand.
ATAGGGATACCAGAAGGTGAAGAAGAAGAGCAACGGATCGAAAACCTAGTTGAACAAGTAATGAAGGAGAACTTCCCTAATTTGACGAGAGAAAAAGTCACACAAATCCAGGAAACACAGAGTCCCAATCAAGAGGAACCCAAAGGGACCCACCCCAAGGCAAATCATAATTAAAATGACAAAATTTCAAGACAAAGAGAGAATCTTAAGGGCAGCAAGGGAGAAGAAGGAAGTAACATACAAGGGAGCCCCAATAAGGCTAACAGCTGACTTCTCAATGGAAACACTTCAAGCCAGAAGAGAATGGCAAGAAATACTCCAGGTAATGAGAACCAGAGGTCTGCAACCAAGGCTACTATATCCAGCAAGGCTCTCAATCAAGATAGAAGGCCAAATAAGAAGCTTCCCAGACAAAAGAAGTCTAAAAGAATACACCTTGACCAAACCAGCTCTGCAAGAGATTCTAAAAGGACTGCTTTAAGGAGGAGAGAAGAAAGAGAGAGAGGGAAAGGAACACACATACATAAAAGACAATGAATAAGTACCTATCAATAATAACTTTAAACGTAAATGGATTAAATGCTCCAATCAAAAGACATAGAATAGCTGATTGGATAAGAAAAAATGACCCACATATCTGCTGTCTACAAGAGACCCACCTCAGGATAAAAGACATACATAGGCTGAAAGTGAAGGGCTGGAAACAAATCTTCCAAGCAAATGGACAGGAAAAAAAAGTCGGGGTAGCAATACTCATATCAGACAAAAATAGACTTCCAAAAAAGGTCCATAAAGAGAGACCCAGAAGGTCACTTCATAATACTCAAGGGAAGAATCCCTCAAGAAGACATAAATATTGTAAATATATATGCACCCAACATAGGAGCACCCAAATACATAAAGAAAATCTTAGAGGACTTCAAGAAAGATATGGACAGCAACACAATTATAGTGGAAGGTATTAACACCCCACTACGAAAAATGGACAGATCTTCTAAACAAAATATCAACAAAGATATTGTGACATTGAACAATACCCTTGATGAAATGGACTTTACTGATATATACAGAGAAGCTAAAAGAAGCTAAATATACATTCTTTTCAAATGTACATGGAACATTTTCAAAGATAGACCACATGATAGGACACAAAACAAGCCTCAAGAATTTCAAGAAAATTGAAATCATACTGTTACAGAACAGAACAAGGGGGGCCTGAGACAATATAGTATTATTGAAAGAAGGCCCCGGGTCCGTTATGTCCGCCGCCAGAGGAAAGACATCTCTCAATGCCAGAGATTCGTGAAAAGGAAAGGAAATGTTTATTTAATGCTATACAAACTTAAAGTAGTGACCTGTCTTTATCAAAAATCCCAAAGTCCCCCAAAACACCCACAAACACAGTCCTTCCTTCCTTCCCCCTTTGCCCAGTCCAGAGTACCGTATCTCAGGGAAGGAAAACGAAGTCCATGGCTCAGACAGTCCTCTGGTTCTTAGTTAGTCCTCCTTCTCAACTGGGAGACCTAGCTGGGTTCCCGGCACCCTCTGCTGAGTCCCCGGGATCTCAGCTAAAACCGGGTGGTGGTTACCCCTTCTAAAGCTGCGGGGGTCCCTGCTCTGTCCAGGCTTCATGGTTCTCCCTCTCAGGGCTGCGGTGCGGGAAGGGGAGAGTCCCCACTCTGCCAAAGCCGCGTGTTTCTCTCTCCTAAAGCAGCACGGTTCTCTCTCGGATGCAGGAGTCTCCACTCCGTCAAAGCCGCGTGGTTCTCTTTCCTAATGGACGCCAAGTCTGGGTTTTAAATCCCCGCGGCCAATCTTCCTCTGCAGCCTCATTTCCGACTCCTCCCACACTCGGCTTCACATGCCGGAACTCGTATCCTTCCAGCTTTACTGGGCTGCCATCTTGAGTCTGGGCAGGTGTGGCCCCATGTCCTGGAGCCAATCTTCTCCGAGCTCCCACGCAGGTGCTGTAGCTTGGGGGGATCTGCCCCCCAGTCACGTCTTGGTGGGGAAGTTACTTCCATTCCCCTGGCTCAGAGATGATCACAGCTATTTAACATATCTAAGCGACCAGCCAAAGGCTATAGATATGTTAAATGACCACGCCAGAGGGTAGCTGCAAGGCTGTTGCTATGCAAAACAGCTCTCAATGGCCTTGCTCCATTTGTCCCTTCCCCCAACCCACACCCTGGGTGGGGGGATGGAGACATCTTAAAATCTCCTGGACACCTTAAGTTCCGGACCCCATTTCAAATGCCCATTTGGGGTCCCCCCTCTTGGCTGCACCCTGTAACAATACCAAACATTTTCTCAGACTACAAGGGACTGAAGCTAGAAACCAACCCGAAGGAAAAAAAAACAAAAACACTCAAAATTATGGAGATTAAATAGCATGCTATTAAATAATGAATGGGTTAAGAATGATATTAGGGAAGAAATCAAACGGTTTCTGGAAACAAATGAAAATGAACTCACAACAACCCAAAACTTATGGGACACAGCAAGACAGTCCTGAGAGGGAAGTTCATAGCGATACAGGCCCACCTAAAAAGGTTAGAAACACTCCAAACAAACAACCTAACCCTACGTCTACAAGAAATCAAGGCACAACAACAAAGGCAGCCCAGAGCAAGCAGAAGGAGGGAAATAACCAAGATCAGAGCTGAATTAAATGACATAGAGACTAAAAGCACAATTCTAAGGATCAATGAATCCAAGAGCTGGTTCTTTGAAAAGATATACAAAATGTACAAGCCTTTAAGCAGACTCATCAAGAAAAAAAGAGAGAAGACCCAAATGAACACAATCAGAAATGAAAGAGGAGAGATTACAACAGATACCACAGAAATACAAAGGATTGTAAGAAATTACCATGAAGAACTGTATGCCAAGAAATTTGAAAACCTAGATGAAATGGACAAATTTCTAGAAAAACATAATCTTCCAAGCTCAATGAAAAAGAAGCAGAAAGCCTGAACAGACCAATAACAACAAAAGAAATTGAAGCAGTAATAAAAAAACTGCCAACACAAAAAAGCCCTGGACTAGATGGTTTCAAGGAGAATTCTACAAAGCATTTAAGGAAGAGCTAACCCCTATCCTTCACAGACTATTCCAAAAACACCAAAAAGATGGGAGTCTCCAAACTCTTTTTATGAGGCCAACATCATCCTAATTCCAAAACCAGATAAAGACACAACAAAGAAAGAAAACTTCAGGCCAATATTACTGATGAACATTGACGCTAAAATCCTCAACAAAATACTGGCAAACCGCATTCAACAATACATTAAAAAGATTATACACCGCGAACAAGTGGGATTCATTCCAGGGATGCAAGGATGGTTCAATATTCGCAAGTCAGTAAATGTAATACATCACATAAACAAAAGCAAAGACAAAAACCACATGATTATATCAATTGATGTAGAAAAAGCATTTGATAAGGTACAGCACCCATTCATGATACAAACACTTCGCAAAGTGGGAATAGAGGGAGCATTCCTCAACATAATAAAGGCCATATATGAGAGACCTACAGCCAACATCATACTCAATGGGAAAAAATTAAAATCTTTTCCACTAAGATCAGGAACAAGACAAGGCTGTCCACTTTCACCACTTCTATTCAATATAGTACTGGAAGTTTTAGCCACAGCAATCAGACAAGAAAAAAGAAATAAAAGGCATCCAAATCAGAAAGGAAGAAACAAAACTGTCACTGTTTGCAGATGACATGTTGGTATACATAGAAAATCCTATAGTCTCTACCAAAAAGTGCTTGACATAATAAATGAATTTGGCAAAACAGGAGGATACAAAGTCAATATCCAGAAATCAAAGGCATTTCTATACACCAACAATGAAACAGCAGAAGCAGAGATCAAGGAAAAAATCCCATTTGAAATAGCAAAAAGAAAAATAAAATACCTAGCAATAAACCTAACCAAAGAGGTAAAAGACCTGTATTCAGAAAACTATATAACACTCAGGAAAGAAATCAAGGAAGACACAAACAAATGGAAACATATACCGTGTTCATGGATTGGAAGAAGTAATATCATCCAAATGTCCATACTACCCAAAGCAATTTACACATTCAATGCAATTCCCATTAAAGTACCAATGTCATATTTCAGACATAGAACAAACACTTCAAAAATTTATATGGAACCATAAACGACCCCGAATAGCTGCTGCAATTTTGAGAAAGAAGAGTAAAGTAGGAGGGATCACAATACCCGACACTAAACTATACTACAAGGCCACTGTAATCAAAACAGCCTGGTACTGGCATAAAAACAGGCACATAGACCAATGGACCAGAACAGAGAGCCCAGAAATAAGCCCAAGTCTCTATGGTCAATTAATATGTGACAAAGGAGGCAGCAACATAAAATGGAGTAAAAATAGCATCTTCAACAAATGGTGTTGGGAGAACTGGACAGCCACGTGCAAAAAAAATGAAACTTGAGCACCAACTTACACCACATACAAAAATAAATTCAAGGTGGATAAAAGACTTAAATATAAAACGTGACACTATTAAAGTCCTAGAGAAGAACGTAGGTAGGAAAATCTCAGATATTTCACGCAGAAACTTTTTTACTGACTTGTCCCCTAGAGCAAGGGACATAAAGGAAAGAATAAACAAATGGGGCCTCATCAAAATTAAAAGCTTCTGCACAGCTAAAGAAAACAGTACCAAAATTAAAAGAGAACCAACTGTATGGGAAAACATATTTGCCAATGACACCTCAGACAAGGGTTTAATCTCCAAAATATATAAAGAACTTACAAGACTGCACTCTAAGAAGACAAGGAATCCAATTAAATAGTGGGCAAAGGACTTGAACAGACACTTCTTCAAGGAGGACATACAGAAAATCCAAAGACACATGAAACGATGTTCAATATCGCTAGCTATCAGAGAGTTGCAAATTAAAACCACAATGAGATACCACTTCACACCAGACAGAATGGCCATCATAAACAAAGCAACAAACAACAAGTGTTGGAGAAGATTGTGGAGAAAAGGGATCCCTAGTGCACTGTTGGTGGGACTGCAGACTGGTACAACCACTGTGGAAAACAGTATGGAACTTCCTCAGACAACTAAAAATGGATCTGCCTTTGGACCCTGCAATTCCACTGCTGGGACTCTATCTTAAGAATACTAAAACACCAATTCAAAAGAACCTATGCATCCCAATGTTCATAGCAGCACAATTTACAATAGCTAGATGCTGGAAGCAACCAAGATGCCCATCAGTGAATGAATGGATCAAGAAACTATGGTACATTTACACAATGGAATTCATTACAGCAGAAAGAAAGAAGGACCTCCTACCCTTTGCAACAGCTTGGATGGAGCTGGAAAACATTATGCTAAGCAAAACAAGCCAGGCAGTGAAAGACAAATACCATATGATCTCACCTTTAACAGGATCCTAAACAACAAAACAAAGAAACAAGCAAAATATAACCAAAGACACTGAAATAAAGGACAGGCTGACAGTGCCCACAGAAGAGAGGAGAGGGAATTTCAGGGGACATTGGGAAGGGTTCACGGGAACAAACTTAAAGGACACATGGTCATAAACTAAGGGGAGGGTGGTAATGGGAGGGAAGTGGGGAAAGGTGGGAGGGGGCTGGATTGGGAGCAAAAAGGAGGAAACTGTAATTGAACAATGATTAAAATAAAATAAAAAAATAAAAAGAAAATACTGCAAAGTACTGTCCCATGTAAAAAGTATAAGGCACTTAAGATATCTCTGTACTTAGTACACACTGGCAGAAGACTGTTTTGTGAATATGAAACTGAGTATGAATCTAAATGTGCATTTTCTGGGAAAAGTGCATTTCTCTCAGAATGAAGAGTAATGAACTCTTTCAACGCTACTAAACCACACTGAAATGTGAATCCTTTGAACAAAACACATTTAACTAAGCAGCTTGTACAGAGTTTATCACATAACTCTATGTACTTCTTTCAGTAGAAGTTGAAATTGTTAGGCGTCTACAGTAGTACATACTCTTAACACTTCTGTAGTAATGGTTCTCTGAAATGGCACTTTTGGAGTAATTCTCATAAAGAAAAAGCTGTTAATATCAAGTTTCTGTTACAAGTGGGTGAACAATTCCTAACTTTCTGAATTCCTTAGGTAGAAAGTCACTCTAAGGTAGATAATGCTGCAAAGTACTGTTTCATGTAAAAAGTATAGGGCACTTAAGATATCTCTGTACTGAGTAATACTCACTGGCAGAAGACTGTTTTGTGAATATGGGACTGAACATCAATCTAAATGTGCATTTTCTGAGAAACGTGCATGTCTCTCAGAATGAGCACTTATGAACTCTTTCAGCGCTACTAAACCACACTGAAATGCAAATCCCTTGAACAAAACACGTTTAACTAAACAGCTAGTACTAAGTGTATACCTGTACTTTATGTATTTCTTTCAGTGGAAGTTGAAATTGTTAGGCATCCACAGTAATACATACTGTTGTAACACTTGTGTACAAATGTTGCTCTCAAATGCCACTTTTGCTGGAATTTTCACAAAGATAAAGCTCCTAAAATCAAGTTTCTGTTACAACTGCGTGAACAGATCCTAACTCTCTGAATTCCCTATGTAGAAAGAAACTCTCAGACAGAAAATGCTGCAAAAGTACTCTTTCATGTAAAAGTATAGGGCACTTAAGCTATCTCTGTATTGAGTAGTACACACTGGCAGAAGACTCTTTTGTGAATATGAAACTGAGTATCAATTTAAATGTGAATTTTCTGTGAAAACTGCATTTCAGTGAGAATGAGCAGTTATGAACTCTTTCAACGCGACTAAACCACACTGAAATGTGAATCCCTTGAACAAAACACGTTTAACTAAACAGCTATTCCTGAGTGTACACCAGTACTCTATGTATTTCTCTCAGTGGAAGTTGAAATTGTTAAGCATCCACAGTAATACATGCTGTTTTAACACTTCTGTGGAAATGTTGCTCTCAAATGCCACTTTTGCAGTAATTTTCACAAAGATAAAGCTTCTAATATCAAGTTTCTCTTACAACTGCATTAATAGATCCTAACTCTCTGAATTGCTTAAGTAGAAAGAAACTCTCACGTAGAAAATGCTGCAAAGCTCTCTTTCTTGTAAAAAGTATAGGGCACTTAAGATATCTCTGTACTGAGTAGTACACACTGGCAGAAGACTCTTTTGTGAATATGAAACTGAGTATCAATTGAAAGGTGCATTTTCTGAGAAAAGTACATTTATCTCAGAATGAACTGTAATGAACTCTTTCAACACTACTAAATCACACTGAAATGTGAGTCCCTTGATCAAAACATGTTTATCTACACTGCTTGTACTGAGTGTACACCAGTACTTTATGTATTTCTTTCAGTAGAAGTTGGCATTGTTAGGCGTCCACAGTAATACATACTGGTTTAACACTTCTGTAGAAATGTTGCTGTGAAATGCCACTTGTACAGTAATTTTCGCAAAGATAAAGCTTCTAATATCAAGCTTCTGTTACAAGTGTGTGAACATATCCTAACCCTCTGAATTCCTTAAGTAGAAAGAAACTCTGAGGTATAAAATTCTGGAAAGCTCTCTTTCATGTAAAAAGTATAGGGCACTTAAGATATCTCTGTACTGAATAGTGCACACTGGCAGAAGACTGTTTTGTGAATATGAGACCGATTATGAATCTAAATGTGCATTTTCTGAGAAAAGTGCATTTCTCTCAGAATGAACAGTAGTGAACTCTTTCAATGCTACTAAATGACACGGAAATGCGAGTCCATTGAACAAAACACGTTTCACTAAACATCTTGTACAGAGATTCTAACATTATTGTATGTATTCCTTTCAGTACTAGTTGAAAATTTTTGGTGTCCACAGTAATACGTAAGGTTTTAACACTTCTGTAGTAATGTTGCTCTGAAATGCCACTTTTGCTGTAAGTTTTATTAAGAAAAAGCTTCTAATATCACGTTTCTGTTACAACTGAGTGAACAGATCCTAACTCTCTGGATTCCTTAGATAGAAAGAAACACTGAGGTTGAAAATGCTGCAAAGACTCTTTCTCATATAAAAAGTACAGGGCACTTAAGATATTTCTGTATTGAGTAGTACACACTGCCAGAAGACTATTTTGTGAAAATGAGACTGAGTATCAATCCAAATGTGCATTTTCTGAGAAAAGTGTGTTTCTCCGAATGAACAGTAATGAACTCTTTCAATGCTACTACATCACACTGAAATGAGAGTCCCTTGAACAAAACATGTCTAATCAAACATCTTGTACAGAGTTTATAACATTACTCTATGTCTTTCTTTCAGTAGAAGTTGAAATTGTTAGGCGTCCACAGTCATATATAATGATTTAACACTTCTGTAGAAATGTTGCTCTGAAATGCCACTTCTGTTGTAATTTTCATAAAGAAAAAGCTTCTAATATCATGTTCCTGTTACAGCTGCATGGACAGATCATAACATTCTGAATTCCTTAGGTAGACGGTAACTCTAAGGTAGAAAATTCTGCAAAGTACTGTTTCATATAAAAAGTATAGGGTACTTAAGATATTTCTGTACTGAGTAATACACACTGGCAGAAGACTGTTTTCTGAATATGAAACTGAGTATGAATCTAAATATACATTTTCTGAGAAAAGTGCATTTCTCTCAGAATGAGCAGTAATGAACTTTTTCAACACTACTAAATCACACTGAAATGTGAGTTCCTTGAACAAAACACGTTTCACTAAACATCTTGTACAGAGTTTATAACATTACTCTATTTATTTCTTTCAGTAGTAGTTGAAATTTAAGGTGTCCCCAGTAGTACATACTCTTTTAACAGTTCTGTGGAAGTACTGCTGTGAAATGCCAAATTTTTTAGTAATTTTCATAAAGAAATAGGTTCTAAAATAAACTTTCTGTTACAGTTGATTTCACAGACACATGACAGTAAGTTGTGCTTAAATAGAATAAACATGTTTATGACAGATTCATCCAAACTACTCTTTCTGTAAAAACAATAGGAAAGAATAGAGACGTGTGTACACAATGGTATCTGACTTAGAGAAGACTGTTTTCTGAATGTGAAACAGAAAATGATTCTGTCACTTTCTGTAGGCAGGGATAAGTGTAAGTTTAGGGTTAGTTTGAGGGTTAGGGATAAGTTTAGGGTTAGGGTTAGGTATATTTTGCATTAGAGATAGGGTTAGTGTTAGGGTTCGGGTTTGGGTTAGGTTTAGGGTAGCAGTAAGATTAGAATTGGGGTTAGCATTAGGGTTAGGGATAAGGTTAGGGTTAGAGTTAGGTTTAGGGATTGGATTTTAGATAGGGTTAGGGTTAAGGTTTGGGTTAGAATAAGGGTTATGGATAAGGTTAGAGTTAGGGTTAGGTTCAAATTTAGTGTTAGGATTGAGTTAAGGAAAAAACAGGTTTAAGATCATAACTTCTTCAGGGTTTATAGAGCTTAGTCAATGTACTCCTTTCAGTAAAAGTGAGATGAATGTTGTCTTCGATAATACATACTGTTTTAACACTTCTGTAGAACTACTGCTGTAAAATACCACTTGTGGTATTTCTGTTAATAAAGAGCTTGTAAGATCAACTTTCTCTTACAATTCAGAGCACAGACACATAATGCTAAGTCATGTTTAATTAGAATAAACATCCTTAGTATAGATTCATCTGAAGTACTATTTCCTGCAAAAGAACACGGAAGTTAAGAAAAGTGTGTATGGAGTAGCACTTGACTCAAAAATGACGGTTTTGTGAATTTGAAACTTTGTAAGAATCTAACTGCCAATTTTCTATAAAAAGTGCATTTCTCTCAGAATGAGCAGTAATAAACTCTTTCAACAAAATTATATCACGCTGCAGTGAGACTTTATTGAAGAAAAACGGTTTACTTCAACATCTTGTACAGAGTTTATCACATTATTCAATGTATTTATTTCAGTAGAAGTTGACATGTATGGTGTCTCAAGTAATACATACTATTTTCACACTTCTGTAGTAGTGTTGCTCTGAAATGTCACTTTTGTAGTAATTTTCAAAAACAAATAGCTCCTAAGATCAAGTTTCTGATATGATTGTGTGAACAGTGGCTTAACTCATTGTCTTCCTCAAGTAGAAAGAAACTCTAAGGTACAAAATCCTTCAAAGTATTCTTTCATGTAAAAAGTATAGGGAAGTTAAGATATATGTGCATGTTGGAAACCACCCTGACTGGTATCAGAAGCTGAAACCCCCGCCTAGGCTAAGGCTAAGGGAACACCCTTGGAACCGTAAGCCAGCAAGGAGACAAAAGCTTATCTCCCTGGCAGGAATGCTGCTTCTGCTGCTTTATTCACAACTGAACCCCAAAGCTTGGTTGGTTAGCCAAAGACGGGTAAGATTTCCCAAGGAGGGAACGACCTAAGATAGGCACAATCACTTGGGAGGCTACCCAAAAGAAGGTCTTGGGGGGCTGCGGCAAAAGGGGGTGATGGACCCTCGCTCCTCGGCTTTGACATAGCATGAGTTCTCAGCATCTGGGAGAAAATCTCCTTATCTCTTGGTTGCCTTAGTTCCCTTGCGCCACCTAAGCCTGAAACAATGACAGGGTGGTGCTGCTCTGTGCTGAAAAAGGTGGATTCCCCGGGTGATCAGGCCTAAGAAAGAATATGTAAATTACTGTGAAACCTTCTTTGTTTAGAATGCTCTCAGTTGAATGAGAGGGGTCCAAGGAGGAAGTTATGTTCCTCAAAGTCTTACACCTCTTTGACCCCGACTCAAAATAGACCCTCAGAGTTCCTTGTTTTCTATGGTTCCTTACTTCCCCTAATGAGTACTGTACTTTACCTGAATTATTATGCAAAATGAGCCCAATGAAAGCAGGTATGGACAGTAAATTGGCACGCTCCTCACTAAAGGGGGTGGCCATCTCGTCCCTACTTCTCCGCAGAAACTAGTTTGTCTCTGTGCATGTTTTTTCTCGCATATCGATGAGCCATCCGCAGCACTCCGTGATCACTGCTGGGCGGTGACCCATGCATCATGTGCATGCTGTTGTGCAGAATGGGAGAAGACAGTTTTGTGAATATGAATCTACCACCCATTTTCCACAGAAAGTGCATTTCTCTCAGTAAGAACAGTAATGAACTCTTTCAGCATGACTAAGTCACACTGAAATGCGACTCCCTTCAATACAATAGGTTAAATAAAATATCTTCTACAGAGTTTGTAACATTACTCAAAGCATATCTTTCAGCAGAAGTTGAAATATACGGTGTCTAGATTAATACATACCGTCTTAATGTTACAGAACAGAACAAGGGGGGCCTTGGACGATATACTATTATTGAAAGAAGGCCCTGGGTCCGTTATGTCCGCCGCCCGAGGAAAGACATCTCTCAATGCCAGAGATTCGTGAAAAGGAAAGGAAATGTTTATTTAATGCTATACAAACTTAAAGTAGTGACCTAATGTCTTTATCAAAAATCCCAAAGTCCCCCAAAACACCCACAAACAGATACAGTCCTTCCTTCCTTCCCCCTTTACCCAGTCCAGAGTACCATATCTCAGGGAAGGAAAACGAAGTCCATGGCTCAGACAGTCCTCTGGTTCTTAGTTAGTCCTCCTTCTCTATTGGGAGACCTCCCTCGGTTCCTGGCACCCTCAGCTGAGTTGCCAGGATCTCTGCTAAAACCAGGTGGTGGTTCCCCCTTCTAAAGCTGCAGGGGTCCCCGCTCTGTCCAGGCTTCGTGGTTCTCCCTTTCAGGGCTGCGGGAAGGGGAGAGTCCCCACTCTGCCAAAGCCGCGTGGTTCTCCCCCTCAGGGCTGAGGGAAGGGGAGAGTCCCCACTCTGCCAAAGCCACGTGGTTCTCTTTCCTATGGCTGAGGGAAGGGAGAGTCCTCACTCTGTCCAAAGCCGCATGGCTCTCTTCTATGGCTGCGGGAAGGGAGAGTCTTCACTCTGCCAAGCCACGTGATTCTCTTTTCTATGGCTGCGGGAAGGGAGAGTCCTCACTCTGCCAAAGCCGTGTGGTTCTCCCAATGGCCACCAAGTCTGGGTTTTAAATCCCCCTGGCCAATCTTCCTCTGCAGCCTCATTTCCGACTCCTCCCACACTCGGCTTCACATGCCAGAACTCTTATCCTTCCAGCTTTACTGGGTTGCCATCTTGAGTCTGGGCAGGCATGGCCCCATGTCCTGGAGCCAATCTTCTCTGAGCTCCCACGCAGGTGCTGTAGCTCGGGGGATCTGCCCCCAGTCACGTCTTGGTGGGGAAGTTACTTCCATTCCCCTGGCTCAGAGATGATCACAGCTATTTAACATATCTAAGCGACCAGCCAAAGGCTATAGATATGTTAAATGACCATGCCAGAGGGTAGCTGCAAGGCTGTTGCTATGCAAAACAGCTCTCAATGGCCTTGCTCCATTTGTCCCTTCCCCCAACCCACACCCTGGGGTGGGGGGGTGGAGACATCTTAAAATCTCCTGGACACCTTAAGTTCTGGACCCCATTTTAAATGCCCATTTGGGGTCCCCCTTCTAGGCTGCACCCTGTAACATTAGCACTTCTGACCAAGTACTGCTGTGAAATGCCACTTTTGCAGTAATTTTCATGAAGAAATAGCTTCTAAGATCAACTTTCTGTTACAATTGAGAGCAAAGACACATGATAGTAAGTCTTCTTTAAGTGAAATAAACATGTGTATTACAGATTCATCCAAACTACTCTTCTCTAGAAAGAATAGGAAAGAAAAGACACATGTGTACAGAGCAGTATCTGACATAGGGAACACTGTTTTCTGAATTTGAAACAGTATGAATCTAAATGTCATTTTCTGTAGGCAGAGATAAGGATAAGATTAGGGTTAGGGTGAGCGTTAGGGATAAGGTTAGGGTTTGGGTTTCAATTAGGGTTTAGGGTTAGGGATAAGGTTGGGTTAGGGTTAGAGTTTGCATTAGGAATAGTTTTAGGGTTATGGTAAAGGTTAGGGTTAGGATTCGGGTTAAGAATATGGTTACGGTTAGGGTTAAGGTTAGGTTTAAATTTAGGTTTAGGATTAGTTTTAAAAAACAGGTATAAGAAAGTAACTTCTTCAGGGTTTATAAAGCTCAGTACTCCTTTCACAAGAAGTGAAATGAATGTTGTCTCTCCTAATACATAGCGTTTTAACACTTCTGTTGAACTACTTCCGTGAAATGCCACTCTTGTGGTAATTCTGTTAATAAAGAGCTTCTAAGATCAACTTTCTCTTACAACTGAGAGCACAGACACATAATACTATCACATTTAAGTAGAATAATCATCTTTAGTACAGATTCATCCAAAGTACTCTTTGCTGTAAAAAGAATAGGGAAGTTAAGAAAAGTGTGTATGGAAGTGCACCTGACTTGGGGGTGGCAGTTTTCTGAATGTAAAACTTAGTAAGAATTTAACCATCCGTTTCTGTAAAAGTGCATTTTTCTCAGAATGAATACTAATGAACTCTTTCAACAATACTAAATCATGCAGTAATGAGATTCTAGTGAACAAAAACAGTTTAATTAAATATCTTGTACAGAGTTTATACCATTCTTCAAAGTATTTGTTTCAGTGGAAATTGAAATGTATGGTGTCTCAAGTAATACATACTGTTTTCACACTTCTGTAGTAGTGTTGCTCTGAAATGTCACTTTTGTAGTAATTTAAAAAACAAATAGCTTCTAAGATCAAGTTTCTGATATGATTGCGTGAACAAGGGCTTAACTCATTGTCTTCCTCAAGTAGAAAGAAACAAAAGATACAAAATTCTCCAAAGTCTTCTTCCATGTAAAAAGTATAGGGAAGTTAAGATATCTGTATATGCTGTAGTGCAGAATGGCAGAAGATGGATTTGTGAATGTGAAACTCAGTACATATCTAATCATCCATTTTATGTAAAAAGTGCAATTCTCTCAGTAAGAACAGTAATGAACCCTTTTGATACTACTACATCACTCTGAAATGCTACTCTCTTGAATAAAACAGGTTAAATAAAGTATCTTGTACAGAGCTTGTAACATTACTCAATGTATTTCTTTCAGTAGAAGTTGAAATGTATGGGTTCTCCAGTAATACATTCTGTTTTATCACTTCTGTAGAAGTACTGGTGTGAAATGCCACTTTTGTAATAATTTTCATAAAGATGCATCTTCTAAGACCAACTTTCTGTTACAATTGAGAGCATAGACACATGATAGTAAGTCATGTTTAAGTAGAATAAACATGTTTATTACCAATTCATCCAAAATACTCTTTCTGTAAAAAGAATAGGAAAGAAAAGACACATGTGTACAGAGCGGCATCTGACTTGGAGAAGACTGTTTTTTCAATGTGAAACAGAAGATGAATCTAACAGTCATTTTCTGTAAGCAGGGAAAAAGATAGGGTTAGGGTTACGGTTAGTACTAGTGTTAGGGTTGGGGATAAGTTTAGGGTTAGGGTTAGGGTTTGCATTAGGGATAGGATTAGGCTTAGGGTTAGGATTAGGGCTAGTGATAAGGTTAGGGTTAGGGATAGGGTTAGGAAAAAGTTAAGGTTAGGGTTATGGTTAGGGTTTGCATTAGGCATAGGGTTAGGGATAGGGTTAGGGTAAGGATTAGTGTTAGGGATAAGGGTTAGGGTTAGGTTAGGGTTAGGATTTGCATTAGGGATAGGATTAGGGTTAAGGTTAGGGTTAGGATTAGGATTAGGAATAAAGTTAGGGTTGGGGTTAATTTGGGGGGTTAGGATTAGTTTTTAAAAAAGAGGATTAAGAAAGTAACTTCCTCAGGGTTTATGGAGCTCAGTCAATGTACTCCTTTCTGTAGAAGTGAAATGAATGTTGTCTCCAGTAATACATATTGTTTGAACACTTCTGTAGAACTACTGCTGTGAAAGTCACTTTGTGATAATTTTGTTAATAAAGAGCTTCTAAGATCACTTTCCCTCACAATTGTGAGCACAGACACAATACTAAGTCATATTTAAGTAGAGTAAAAATCCTTAATACAGATTCATCCAAAGTACTCTTTCCTGTAAAAAAAAAAAGACAAATTAAGAAAAGTGTGGATGGAGCAGCACCTGACTTGGAGGTGATGGTTTTTTTTAATGTGAAACTTTGTATGAATCTAGTTGTCCATTTTCTGTAAAAAGTGCATTTCTCTCAGAATGAACACTAATGAACATTTATGACACTGATAAATCATGCAGAAATGTGACTATCTTGGAAAAAAAACAAATTAAATTAAACATCTTGTAAAGAGTTTGTAACATTACTTTATGTGGGGTTTTTTTTTTTCGGTAGAATTTGAAATTTGTAGTGTGTCCAGCAATACACACTGTTTTAACAATTCTGTAGAAGTACTGCTGTGAAATTGTTACAGAACACACAAGGGCGGGGGGCCTGGGACAATATACTATTATTGAAAGAAGGCCCCGGGTCCATTATGTCCGCCGCCCTAGGAAAGACATCTCTCAATGCCAGAGATTCGTGAAAAGGAAAGGAAATGTTTATTTAATGCTATACAAACTTAAAGTAGTGACCTAATGTCTTTATCAAAAATCCTAAAGTCCCTAAAAACACCCACAAACACGCAGTCCTTCCTTCCTTCCCCCTTTGCCCAGTCCAGAGTACAGTATCTCAGGAAGGAAAATAGAAGTCCATGGCTCAGGCAGTCCTCTGGTTCTTAGTTAGTCCTCCATCTCGACTGGGAGACCTCCCTGGGTTCCCGGCACCCTCGGCTGAGTCGCCAGGATCTCTGCTAAAGCCAGGTGGTGGTTCCCCTTCTAAAGCTGTGGGTATCCCCACTCTGTCCAGGCCGCGTGGTTCTCCCCTCCTCAGGGCTGTGCATGGCTCTCCTTCTCAAGGCAGCATGGTTCTCCTTCCTAAAGCACCACAGTTCTCTCTGGGATGCAGGAGCCTCCACTCCGTCAAAGCCGCGTGGTTCTCTCTTCTCTCAGGGCTGCGCATGGCTCTCCTTCCTAAAGCAGCATGGTTCTCTCTCTCTGGGATGCAGGAGTCTCCACTCTGCTAAAGACGCATAGTTCTCCCTCCTCAAGCAGCACGGCTCTCTCTCCTAATGGCCGCCAAGTCTGGGTTTTAAATCCCCGCAGCCAATCTTCCTCTGCAGCCTCGTTTCTGACTCCTCCCACACTCGGCTTCACTTGCCAGAATTCATATCCTTCCAGCTTTACTGGGCTGCCATCATGAGTCTGGGCAGGTGTGGCCCATGTCCTGGAGCCAATCTTCTCCTAGCTCCCAAGCAGGTGCTGTAGCTTGGGGGATCTGCCTCCAGTCACGTCTTGGTGGGGAAGTTACTTTCATTCCCCTGGCTCAGAGATGATCACAACTATTTAACATATCTAAGCGACCAGCCAAAGGCTATAGATATGTTAAATGACCATGCCAGAGGGTAGCTGCAAGGCTGTTGCTATGCAAAACAGCTCTCA
The DNA here is from genome assembly GCF_019186645.2 of Phyllostomus hastatus. Classification (NCBI taxonomy): domain Eukaryota; kingdom Metazoa; phylum Chordata; class Mammalia; order Chiroptera; family Phyllostomidae; genus Phyllostomus; species Phyllostomus hastatus. Next base: position 40,791 of record NW_025333828.1, read on the forward strand.
ATGGCCTTGCTCCATTTGTCCCTTCCCCCAACCCACACCCTGGGTGGGGAGATGGAGACATCTTAAAATCTCCTGGACACCTTAAGTTCTGGACCTCATTTCAAATGCCTATTTGGGGTCCCCCCTCTTGGCTGCACCCTGTAACAAAATGACACTTTTCTAGTAATTTTCATAAAGAAATAGCTTCTAAGACCAACTTTCTGTTACAATTGAGAGCACAGACACATGATAGTAAGTCATGTTTAAGTAGAATAAACATGTTTATTACAGATTCATCCAAACTACTCTTTCTGTAAAAAGAATAGGAAAGAAAAGACACATGCATACAGAGCTGTATCTGTCTTAGAGAAGACTGTTTTCTGAATGTTAAACAGAGGATGAATCTAATAGTCATTTTCTGTAAGCAGCATAAGGATAGGATTAGTGTTGGGGTTAGGATTAGGGATAAGGTTAGGGTTAGGTTGAGGGTCAGAGTTTTTATTAGAGATAGGATTAGGGTTATGATGATAGTTAGAAATAACATTAGGGTTATGGTTAAGTTTAGGGTTAGGATTAGGTTAAGAAAAAAAAGAGGTATAAAAAAGTAACTTCTTCAGGGTTTATAGAACTCAGTCAATGTCCTCCTTTCAGTAGAAGTGAAATGAACATTATCTCCATTAATACATACTGTTTTAACACTTCTGTAGAAGTACTGCTAAGAAATGCCACTTTTGTGGTAATTTTGTTAATAAAGACCTTTTAAGATCAACTTTCCCTTACAATTTTGAGCACAGACACATAATACTAAGTCATGTTTAAGTAGAATGAACATAATTAGAAAGATTCATTCAGAGTACTCTCTTCTATAAAAAGAATAGGGAAGTTAAGAAAAGTGTGTATGGAGCAATACCTGACTTGGAGGTGACAGTTTTGTAAATGTTAAACTTTGTAAAAATCGAACCATCCATTTTCTGTAAAAAGTGCATTTCTCTCAGAATGAACAGTAATCAAGTCTTTCAATGCTACTAAATCACACTGTAATGACACTCTATTGAACAAAAATCACTCAATTAAACATCTTCTACAGAGTTTATAGCATAATTCAATGTATTTGTATGAAGCAAAGTTGAAATATATGATGTCTCAAGTTGTGACGGCACATAGCTGAACAGTAGCCATTGTTAGGTAGGAGCTGACCAGCAGCTGTTCCCAGACAGCAGCCTTTCCTGGATAAGCAATTGTCTCAAGGGCAAAACACTAACCTTCACTTCTGCTTCTGTATGCTTGCTTTTAGCAGTTGTTCACCCCTCCCTTTTAGCCTTGTAAAAAGCATACAAAGGAAACTCCAGCTTGAGTTCATTGCCCAGAATATGGATTTTTTATCTCCTCTGTGTCCGCATGCATGAATAAACCCCACTTCGCGAACTCCGAGGCCTTCTGAGTCATCTTTTCCATGACAAAGTAACACATTGTTTTCACACTTTTGTAGTAGTCTTTCTCAGAAGTGCCACTTTTTTAGTAATTTTCATTCAGAAATAGCTTCTAACATCAACTTTCTGTTGCAATTGCATGAACAGAGGCCTAACTCATTGTGTTCCTTGAGTAGAAAGAAACTCTAAAGTACAAAGCCCTCCAAAGTATTCTTTCATGTGAAAAATAGAGGGAAGTTAAGACATTATTGTACTGAGTAGTACAGACTGGCAGAAGATGGTATTGTAAATATGAAACTGAGTATGAATCTCACCTTCTATATTGTGTAAAAAGTGCATTTCTCTCAAAATGAACAGTAATATACCACTTCAACATCACTTAATCACCCAGAAATAGACACTCTTGAAAAAAAGGTTTAATTATACATCTTGTACAGAGTTCAGAGTATTATTTAATATATTTCTATTAGTAGAAGTTGAAATGTATGGTGTCTCCAGTAATACATACTGTTTTAGCACTTTTGTAGTAGTGGTGCTCTGAAATGCCGCTTTTGTAGTAATTTTCACAAAGAAATAGCTTCTAAGAAAACATTCTGTTACAACTGAGTGAACAAAGGTGTAACTCATTGTCTTCCTTAAGCAGGAAGAAACTCTAAGGTATAAAATCCTCCAAAGTATTCTTTCATGAAAAAAAGTACAGGGAAGTGAAGACATGTGTATATGGTGTAGTGCAGAGTGGCAGAAGACGGTTTTGTGAATACAAAACTGAGTGTTAACCTAACCATCCATTTCCTGTAAAAAGGTCCATTTTGCTCAGATTGGACACTAATAAACTCTTTCAACACTAAAGAATCACGCTTAAATGTGACTCTCTTGAAAAAAAATAGGTTTAATTAATCATCTTGTACAGTGTTTGTAACATTACTCAATGTATTTCTTTCTGTAGAAGTTGAAATGTATGGTTTCTCTGGTATACATACTGTTTTAACATTTCTATGGTAGTGTTGCTCTAAAATGCAAATTTTGTCATAATTTTCATATAGGAATACCTTCTAAGATTAAATTTCTGTTACAATTTCATGAATGGAGACCTAACTCATTGTCTTCCTTATGTCGAAAAAAAAAAACCCTAAGGTATGTAAACTTCCAAAGTATTCTTTCATGTGGAAAGTAAACAAATGCCTAACTCAATCTGTTCCTTAGGTAGAAAGAAACTCTGAAGTACAAAATACTCCAAAGTATTCTTTCATGTAGAAAGTATAAGGAACTTAAGACATCTGTGTATGGTGTAGTACAGAATGCCAGAAGATGGTTTTGTGATTTTGAAACCGAGTATAAATCTAACTGTCCTTTTTCTGTAAAAAGTGTATTTCTCTAAGATTAAACACTAAAGAACTCTTTCAATGATACTGAATCATACGTAAATGAAACTCCCTCCAACAAAACACGTGTAATTAAACATCTTGTACAGAGTTTATAACATTACTCAATGTATTTGTTTCAGTGAAAGGTGAAATGTATGGTGTCTCCAGTAATACATAGTGTTTTTAACACTTTTGAAGCAGTGTTTCTCCAAAATGCCACTTTTGCAGTAATTTTTATAAAGAAATAATTTCTAAGATCTACTTTCTATTATGAGTGTGTGAATAGATGCCTAGCACATTGTTCCTTAAGTAGAAGGAAACTCTAAGATACAAAATCTTCTAAAGTATTCTTTCATGTAAAAAGTATAGGGAAGTGAAGACATGTGTGAATGGTGTACTGAAGAATAGCAGAAGACAGTTTTTTTAAAATATGAAACTGAGTATGAATCTAACCCTCCATTTTGTATGTAAAGTGCATTTCTTGCAGAATGAACAGTAATGAAGTCTATCAACACTACTAAATTACACTTAAATGTGACTCTCTTGAAGAAAACAAGTTCAGTTAAACATCTTCAACAAGGTTTATAACATTACTCAATGTATTTCATCAAGTAGAAATTGAAATATATTTTCTTCAGTAATACATACTGTTTTAACACTTTTGTAGTTGTGTTGCTCTGAAATGCCACATTTGTAGTCAGTTTGATGTTGAAAGGGTATCTAAGATCAACTTTCTGTTACAATTCAATTAACAGAGGCCTAATTTATTGTCTTCCTTAAGTAGAGGTAAACTCTATGGTGCAAAATCCTCCAAAGTATTCTTTGATATAGAAAGTATAGGGAAGTAAAGATATATGTGTATAGTGTAGTACAGACTTGCAGAAGACTACTTTGTGAATGTGAAACTGAGTATGATTCTAACTTTACATTTTCTGTAAAAAGTGCACTAGTACCAGAATGAACAGTAATATACTCTTCCAATGCTACTAAATCATGCCTAAATGCAACTTTCTTTAACCAAACAGGTTTAATTTAACATCCTGTACAGACTTTTGTTGGGAACCACCCTGACTGGTATCAGAAGTTGAAACCCCCGCCTAGGCTAAGGCTAAGGGAACGCCCTTGGAATCATAAGCCAGCAAGGAGACAAAAGCTTAATCTCCCTGGTAGGAATGCTGCTTTTGCTGCTTTATTCATAACTGAACCACAAAGAGCTTGGTCAGTTAGATCAAACACAGGTAAGATTCCACAAGGGGGGAATGGTCTAAGACAGGCACGATCACTTGGGAGGCCCCCCAAAAGAAAGACTTGGGGGGCTGCAGCAAAAGGGGGTGATGGACCCTCACTCCTCAGCTTTGACATAGCCTGAGTTCTCAGCATCTGGGAGAAAATCTCCTTATCTCTTGGTTGCCTTAGTTCCCTTGCTCCACCTAAGCCTGAAACAATGACAGGGTGGTACAGCTCTGTGCTGAAAAGGGCAGATTCCCCGGGTGATCAGGCCTAAGAAAGAATATGTAAATTACTGTGAAACCTTCTTTGTTTAGAATTCTCTCAGTTGAATGAGAAGGGTCCTAGGAGGAAGTCTTACAGCTCTTTGACCCCGACTCAAAATAGACCCTCAGAGTTCCTTGTTTTCTATGGTTCCTTACTTCCCCCTAATGAGTACTGTACTTTACCTGAATTATTATGCAAAATGAGCCCAATAAAAGCAGGTATGGACGGTAAATCGGCGCGCTCCCCACTAGAGGGGGTGGCCATTTCGTCCCTACTTCTCCACAGAAACTAGTTTGTCTCTGTGCATGTTTTTTCTCACGTGTTTTTCGACAAGCCATCCGCAGCATTCCATGATCACTGCTGGCTGGTGACCCACACATCAGACTTTATAACAGTACTCAATGTATTACTTTCAGGATAAATCAAAATGTATGGTGTCTCCAGTGCTGCATACTGTTTTAATACCACTGTGGTAGAGTTGCTCTGAAATGCAACTTTCATAGTAATTTTCATAAAGAAATAGCTCCTAACATTAACTTTCTGTTACAATTTGGTGAATGGAGGCCTAACTCATTGTCTTCCTTAAGTAGAAAAAAAATTCTAGGGTACATAATCCTACAAAGTATTCTTTCATGTAAAAAATATAGGGAAGTGAAGACATGTGTATATGGTGTGGTACACATTGACAGAAGATGGTTTTCTGAATATGAAACTGAGTGTGAATCTAACCATCCATTTTCTGTAATAAGTGCATTTGTATCAGAATGAACAGTAATGAACTCTTTCAACACTACTAAATCACACTGAAATGTGACTCCCTTGAAGAACACAAGTTTAATTAAACATTTTGTAAGGAATTTATAACATTACTCACTGTATTTCTTCAAGTAGAAGTTTAAATATATAGTGTCTCCAGTAGCACATACCGTTTTAACAGTTCTGTGGTAGTGTTGCTCTGCATATATAAATAGCTTCTAACAACAGTTTTCTGTTACAATTGCATGAACAGAGACCTAACTCATTGTCTTACTTACGTAGATAGAAACTCTAAGGTACAAAATCCTCCAAAGTATTCTTTCATGTAGAAAGAATAGGGAAATTAAGACATCTGTATGTGGTGAAGTACATACTGGCAGAAGACGGTTTTGTGTATATGACAAGGTATGAATCTCACCATCAGTTTTGCTTAAAAAAGTGAATTTCTCTCAGATTGGACAGTAATGAACTCTTTCAATGCTACTAAATCACACTGAAATGTGACTCTCTTGATCAAAACTGGTTTAATCACACATCTTGTACAGAGTTTCTAACATTACTCAATGTATTTCTTTTAGTAGAAGTTGAAATGTATGGTGTCTCCAGTAATACATAATGTTATAATACTTTTGTAGGAGTAGTGCACTGAAATGCCACTTTTTGGTAATTTTGTTAGTGAAGAGCTTCTAAGATCTACTTTCTCTTACAATCAAGAGCACAGATACACTATACTAAGTCATGTTTAAGTAGAATAAACATGTTTAGTACAGATTCATCCAAAGTACTCTTTCCTGTAAAAAGAATAGGGAAGTTAAGAAATGTATGTATGGAGCAATATCTGACTTGCAGGTGATGTTTTTGTGAAGATGAAACTTAGTATGAATCTAATAGTCCATTTTCTATAACCAAGTGCATTTCTCTCAGAATGAACAGTAATGAACCCCTTCAATACTTAGAAATCACTGGGGAATGAGACGCTTCTGAGCAATACAATTTGAAGAAAAGACCTTGTACAGTTTTCATAACATTACTCAGTGTACTCTTTTTGGTAGAAGTTGAAATGAATGGCATCTCCACAAATACACACTGTTGTAACACTTCTGTGGATGTATTGCTCTGAAATGTCACTTTTGTGGCAGGTTTGATAGAGAAAGATCTTCTAAGATCAACTTTCTGCTTCAATTGAATGAACAGAGGCCTACCTCCATGTTTTCTTTAGTAGAGTAAAACAGGCCAATACAGTTTGCTCTAAAGTATTTTTAATGTGAAAAGAATATTCAAAATAAGTCATACCTCTACTGTGAGGTACTTGACCTGTAGATAATGGTTTTGCCAATGTGAAACTGAATATGAATCTAATAATCTAATTTCTGTAAACAAGTGCATTTCTCTGATTGAATGGTAATGACCTATTTCAATGCATCCAAGTCACTTAGCAATGACACTCTTTAGTAAAAGACTTGTTTAAGAAAGTAAGTTCCTCAGGGTTTATAGAACCCAGTCAATGGACTCCTTTTGGTAGAAGGGAAATGAATGATGACTCCAGTAATACATACTCTTTTAGCACTTGTGTAGAAGTGTAGCACTGAAATGCCTGTTTTGTGGTAATTTTGTTAAAAAGGAGTTTGTAAGATCATCTTTCTCTTACAATTAGGAGCACAAACACATAATACTAAGTCACATTTAAGTAAAATAAACATGTTTAGTAAGATTCATCCAAACTACTCTTTCCTGTAAAAACAATAGGAAAGAAAACACACATGTATACATAGCAGTATCTGACTTGGAGAAGACGGTTTTCTGAATGTGAAACTGAGTATGAATCTCAGAGTCTTTTCTGTAACCAGCGTTAAGATAGTGTTATGGTTAATGTTATGGTAAGGGATAAGGTTAGGTTTAGGGTTACAGTGGGAATTATGGTTAGCATTAGGGATAGGGTTAGGGTTAAGACTAGGATTAGAGATAAGATTAGGGTTAGGGCAAGGGTTAGGATTAAGTTTAAGGTTAGGGTTAGGGTTAGGTTTAGAAAAAAACAGGTTTAAGGAAGTAACTTCTTCAGTGTTTATAGAGTTCTGTCAATATACTCCTTTCAGTAGAAGTGAAATAAATGGTGTCTCCAGTAATATGTACTGTTTTACCACTTCTGTAGAAGTACTGCTCTGCAATGCCACTTTTCTGGTAATTTTGTTAAAAAAGAGCTACTAAGACTAACTTTCTCTTACAACTGGGAGCACTGACAAATAATACTATGTCATGTTTAAGTAGAATAAACATCTTCAGTACAGATTCTTCCAAAGTACTGTTTCCTGAAAAAAGTATAGGGAAGTTAAGAAATGTGTGTATGGAGCAGTATCTGACTTGGAGGTGACTGTTTTGTGAATGTGAAAGTGAGTATGAATGTAACAGTCCATATTCTGTAACAAAGTGCATTTCTCTCATATTGAACAGCAATGAACTTTTTCAAAACTTACAAATCACTCAGTAATGAGACACTTTTCAACAAAACAATTTTGAGAAAACACATTTACAGTTTTTATAACATTACTCAAAGTACTCTTTTCACTAGAAATTGAAATCAATAGTGTCTCCACTAATACACACTGGTTAACACTTCTGTGTAAGCTCTGAAATGACACTTATGTGGTAAGTTTGATAGAAAAAAGCTTCTAAGATCAATTTTCTGTTACAATTGAGTGAACAGAGGCCTACCTCAATGTCTTGTTTTAGTAGAGTAAAGCAGGACAGTACACTTTGCTCTAAAGTAATTTTCATGTAAAAAGAATACTGAAGATAAGACATGTGTGTTCTGTGTAATACTTAAGCTGGAAAAATGGTATTGTGAGTGTGAAACTGAGTATGAAGCTAAGAATCTAATTTCTGTAAACAAGGGCATTTTCTCTGATTGAATGATAATGACCTATTCAATGTGTCCAAATCACTTGGAAGTGACAATCATTAGAGAAATTTTGCTTAAGAAAGTAATTTCTTCAGAGTTTATAGATCTCAGTTAATATACTCCTTTCAGTAGAAGTGAAATGAATGATGTCTTCAATAATACATACTGTTTTAACACTTCTGTAGAAGTACAATTCTGAAATGCCACTTTTATGGTAATTTTGTTAATAAAGAGCTTCTAAGATCTACTTTCTCTTACTATTGAGAGCACAGACATACTATACTAAGTCATGTTTAAGTAGAATAAACATGTTTAGTACAGATTCATCCAAAGTACTCTTTCCTGTAAAAGGAATAGGGAAGTTAAGAAATGTGTGTATGGAGCAGTATCTGTCTTGGAGAAGTCAGTTTTCTGAATGTGAAACAAAGTATGAATCAAACAGTCATTTTCTGTAACAAGGTTTAAGGATAGGGTTAGAGTTAGGGATACGGCTAAGGTTAGGGATAAGGTTAGGTTTAGGGCTAGGATTAGGGTTAGCTTTAGGGATAGGGTTAGGGTTAGAGCTAGCATTAAGGTTAAAGATAAGGTTGGGGATATGGTTAGGGTTAGCATTAGGGATAGGGTTAGGATTTGGGTTAAGGGTCAGGTTAGGGTTAGTGTTGTTGTTAAATTTAGGGATAGGTTTAGGATTAGAAAAAGACAGGTTTAAGAAAGTAACTTCTTCAGTGTTTATAGATCTCAGTCAATGAACTCCTTTCAGTAAAAGTGAACTTAGTGGTGTATCCAGTAATACATACCATTTTAACACTTCTGTAGATGCCACTTTTGTGGTAATTTTGTTGTAAAAGGGCATCTAAGATCAATTTTCTCTTACAATTGAGAGCACAGACACATAATACTAACTCATGTTTAAGTACAATAAACATCTTTAGTACAGATTCATCCAAGGGGAAGAATGGGGAAGTTAACAATTGTTTGTATGGATCAGTATCTCACTGGAGGAGACAGTTTTGTGATTGTGAAACTGAATATGAATGTAACAGTCCATTTTCTGTAACCAAGTGCTTTTCTCTCAGATTGAACAGTAATGAACTGTTTCAACACTTACAAGTTACTGGGAAATGAGACTCTTTTGAGCAAAACAGGTGTAGGAAAACACCTTGCATTAAGACAGGGACAGAGTAGGAGGGAGCATATTCCACTTCCTCCTACACATGGGAGAAAAACCTAGCTGATCTATGGGGGGACAGAGCAAACAACAAACAGTACCCCAGCATATGAAAATAAGAGAACAAAAATTGTAGCAGACACTGAAAAACCAGACATGGCTAGTTGGGTGGAAAATCACTATTAACACTATATATAGCCAATGGATCTCCTATATCTTCTCTACTGGCTGCTACTGTAAATATAATAGAATACTCTCTTGCTATCTTAAACCCTTTGCCTTATCCCTCCAACTGATCACAAAATGGTATTCGTAGAAGCTGTGAACACCAGGATACTTGCTGTAAGGGGAAACCCACCAACAAAAGAACCACCATTAGATAACAAAAGAAGAAAGTAAATGAGGAAAGGGAAGCCACACTAACCCACCCCATGACCAATCTGGAAATGCAACTAAATAATGGAGAAATTACTCAGAACAAACAATTGAACAAAATTGAGAGAGAATCCTCAAAACCTTATACACACAGTAGAATGAGCTTCAACACAACCTGCCCACACCTACACAACAGAATACAGGAGGAGGTAGACACAGTGACCCTCAGTTAACAAGCTGGTGGGAAGGAACCACCAAATAAAGGCCCATATACAATCAAAATTCAAAGATAAACACAGAGCCAACATAATCAACAGCCCAAGACCAGTGAGCTTGGGAGATCAAAGAAACTGCACCACTGAATCTTACAAGTATTCTACCATAGAAGTTCACACCATAAACCTAGGGAACCTAAACAGATCAATTTAAGAAGCTGAGGCTAACAAGAAGAGTCTCGCAAACAATGGGAAGATGAGGAAACAACCCCCAAATGAAAGGAAAGGAGAAAGTCTCAGAAAGAATGCTAAATAAAATAGATAGAAGTTGACTATCACGTATTCATTTCAAAGCAATGGTTATAAGGAAGCTCAATGAGCTCACAGAGAATTACCAAAAACTACAGGGAAACTACAATGAACTCACTGCAAACTATATCAACATGAAAAAGAAAATAGAAACTATCAAAAAGGGCCAAGAGGAAATGAAGAAGAGAGTTTCTGAACTGAAGAACACAGTAGAAGGTGTCAAAAGCAGGTTTGATGAATCAGAGGGTCAGATCAGCAAGCTGGAGGACAAGGCAGAAAAAAAAACCAGAATGAGCAAGACAAGGAAAAGAGGTTAGAAGGGATGAAAAGGAGTTAAGGGAAATGCATGACAACATGAAACGTAATAATATCCACATGATAGGGATACCAGAAAAAGAAGAAGAAGAGTAAGGGATAGAAGTCCTGTTTTGAAAAGTAATGATGGGAAATTTCCCAAATTTGATGAGAAAAAGTCTCACAAATCCAGGAAACACAGACAGTCCCAATCAAGAGGACCCCAAAGAGCCCCACTTCAGGATACATCATAATTAAAATGGCAAAATTCCAAGATAAAGAGGGAATCTTAAAAGCAGCAAGGGAAAAACAGGAAGAAACAAACAAGGGAGTCCTGATAAGACTAGCAGCTGACTCTCAATAGAAACATTCCAAGCTAGAAGGTAATGGCAAGAAACATTCCAAGTAATGAACATCAGAAGCCTGCTACTAAGGCTATTCTATCCAGCAAGGCTCTCAATTAAAATGAAAGGCCAAATTGTCTGAGTTCCCAGGCAAAAGAATCCTCCAAGAATACACCTCCTTCAAACCAGCTTTGCAGGAGATGCTAAAGTGTTTGCTTTAAGAACAGGAAGAAAAACAATGAAAGAGAGGAACACAGGTATGAAAAAATGGCAATGAATAAGTATATATCAATAATAACCTTAAAAGTAAATGGATTAAATGCCCCAATCGAAGGACACAGAATAGTAGAATGGGTAAGAAAACATGACTCACACATATTCTGCCTACGGGAGACCCACTTCAGAACAAAAGACCTAAACAGACTGAAAGTGAAGGGCTGGAAACAAATATTCCAAGCAAATGGACGGGGGGGCAGGGGGTGGAGAGAAGCCCAGGTAGCAATACTCATATCAGAAAAAGTAAACTTAAAAAAATAGAACCATAAAAAGACACCCAAAAGCTCACTTCATAATACTTAAGGGAAGAATCCATCAAGAAGTTATAAACATAGTAAATAGATATGCACCCAACATAGGAGCATCCAAATACAAAAAGAAAATCTTGGAGGACTTCAAGAAAGATATTGACAAAAACACAATTATAGTAGGAGATTTTAACACCCCACTGTCAAAAATGGACAGATCTTCCAAACAAAATATCAACAAAGATATTGTGGTTTTGAACAATGCCCTAGATGAAATGGATTTAACTGATATATAGAGAGCCCTTCATCCCAAAGAAGCAAATGCACATTGTCGTCAAATGCACATGGAACATTTTCAAAGATAGACCACATAATAGGACAAAAAACAACCCTAAACAATTTCAAGAAAATTGAAATGATATCAAGCATTTTCTCTGGACACAAAGGACTGAAACTACAACCCAACCTCAAGGAAAAAAAAACCAAAACACTCAAACTCATGGAGATTGAATAGCACCCTATTAAACAATGAATGGGTCAAGAATGAGATTAGGGAAGAAATCAAAAGCTTCTGGAAACAAATAAAAATGAACTCACAAAAAAAAACAAAAACTTATGGGACACAGCAAAAGCAGTCCTGAGAGGGAAGTTCATAGCGATACAGGCCTACCTAAAAAAGATAGAAACATTTCAAACAAGCAACCTAAACCTATTCCTACAAGAACTCAAGAAACAACAATAAAGACAACCCAGAGCAAGTAGAAGAAAAGAACTAACCAAGGTCAGTTGTTAAGGTCCAGAGTTAAGTGACATACAGACTAAAAGCACAATTCCAAGGATCAATGAATCCATGAGCTGGTTCTTTGAAAAGATAAACAAAATGTACAAGCCTTTTAGCAGGCTCATCAAGAACAAAAGAAAGAGGACCCAAATAAACATAATCAGAAATGAAAGAGGAGAGATTACTACTGATACTACAGAAATATAAAGGACTGTGAGAAATTACTGCAAAGAACTATATGCCAAGAAATGTGAAAACCTAGATGAAATTGACAAATTTCTAGTAAAATATAACCTACCAAAACTCAATAAAGAAGAAGCAGAAAGGCTGAAGAGACCATAACACTTGATGAGATTGAAACAGTAATTAAAAAGCTTCTGACAAACAAAAGCCCTGGACCAGATGGTTTCACAGGTGAATTTTACAAAGCATTTAATGGAGAGCTAACCCCCATCCTCCACAGATTCTTTCAAAAAATTCAAAAAGATGAAAGATTCCCAAACTCTTTATGAAGCCAGCATCATCCTAATCCTAAAACCAGATAAAAACACAACAAAGAAACAAAATTTCAGGTCAATATCTCTGATGAACATAGATGCTAAAATCGTCAACAAAATATTGGCAAATAACACCCAGTAATACATTAAAAAGATCATACACCATAACCAAGCAGGATTCATCCCAGGAAGGCAAGGATGGTACAACATTCGCAAATCAATAAACATAATACACCACATAAACAAAATGAAAGACAAAAATCACATGATCATATCAATAGATGCTGAAAAAGCATCTGATAAGGTAGAGCACCCATTTATGATAAAACCACTCAGTGAAGTGGGAACAGAGGGAGCATTCTTCAACCTAATAAAGGCCATATATGAGAGACCTACAGTCAACATTATCCTCAATGGGCAAAAACTTAGAGCTTTTCCACTAACAAGGAACAAGACAAGGATGCTCATTTTCACCACTTCAGTTCAACACAGTACTTGAAGTCTTCACCACAGCAATCATTTGAGGAAAAGAAATAAAAGGCATCCAAATTGGAAAGGAGGAAACAAAATTGTCACTGTTTTCAGATGACATGATAGTGTACATAGAAAATCCTATAGACTCCACCAAAAAACTACTCAACCTAATAAATGAATTTGTCAGAACAGCTGGATACAAAGTCAATACTCAGAAATCAAAGGCATTTTTGTATACCAACAATGAAACATCAGAAACAGAAATCAGGAAAAAGATCCCATTTGTTATAGCAACAAGAAAAGTAAAGTACCTAGGAATAAACCTAACCAAGGATGGAAAAAACCTGTACTTGGAAAACTACACAACACTGAAGAAAAAATTAAGGAAGACACAAACAAATGGAAGCATGTACCATGCTCATGGATTGGAAGAATTAACATCATCAAAATGTCCATACTACTCAAAGCAATTTATAGATTCAATGCAATCCTTATTAAAGTACCCATGACGTATTTCGCAGATATGGAACAAACATTTCAGAAATGTATTTGGAACCATAAATGACCCCAAATAACTGCAGCAATTCTGAGAAAGAAGAACAAAGCAGGAGGGATCACAATACCTGATACTAAACTGTATTACAAGGCCACTGTAATCAAAACAGCCTGGTACTGGCATAAAAACAGGCATATAGACCAGTGGAAAACAATAGATAGCCCAAAAATAAACTCAGGTCTCTATGGTCAATTAATATTTGACAAAGTGGGAAGAAGCATAAAATGGAGCAGAAATATCCTCTTCAACAAATGGTATTGGAAGAACTAGACAGCTACATGCAAAAAAAAATGTAACTTGATCACGAACTTACACAATACACCAAAATAAATTCAAGGTGAATAAAAGACTTAAATATAAGTCCTAACACCATGAAAGTCCTAGAGGAAAACAGTGGAAGGAAAATCTCAGACATCCCACACAGCAACATCTTCAGGGATATTTACCCTAAAGCAAAGGACATAAAGGAAAGAATAATCAAATGGGACCTCATCAAATTAAAAGGCTTCTGCATGGCTAAAGTAAACATCATTAAAATGAAAAGAAAGCCAACCATATGGGAAAACATTCACAATGACATCTTGGACAAGGGCTTGATCTCCAAAATATATGAAGGACTCACATGACTCCACTCCAGGAAGGAAAAAAAATTAAAAAATGGGCAAAAGACTTGAACAGACACTTCTCCAAGGAGGACATACAGAGGGCCCATAGACATATGAAAAGATGCTCAGTATCACTAACCATAAGAGAGATGCAAATTAAAACCATAATGAGGTACCACCTTACACAAGTCAGAATGGCCAACATTAACTAATCAACAAACAAGTGTTGGAGAGGATGCAGAGAAAAGGGAACCCTAGTGCACTGTTGGTTGGAAGGCAGACTGGTGTAGTCACTGTGGAAAACAGTGTGGAATTTCCTCAGAAAACTAAAAATGAAACTGCCTTTTGATCCAGAAATTCCACTGCTGGGATTATACCTTAAGCGGCCTGCAACACCAATCCAAAAAACTTATGCACCCCAATGTTCATAGCAGCACAATTTACAATAGCCAAGTGCTGGAAGCAACCTAAGTGTCCATCATCAAATGAATGGATCAAAAAACTATGGTACATTTACACAATGAAACACTACACAGCAGAGAGAAAGAAGGAACTCCTACCCTTTGCAACAGCATGGATAGAACTGGAGAGCATTATGCTAAGTGAAATAAGCCAGGTGGTGAGGAAAAAATATTATATGACCTCACCTTTAACTGAAATATAATCAACAAAAGAAAAAAGCAAAGGAAATATAACCAGAGTCACTGAAAATAAGGACAATATAGCAATAGCCAGAGGGGAGGGGACAGCGGGGAGAAGGGTTCAGGAACTACTATAAAGGACACATGGATGAAACCAAGGGGGAGGGTGAAAGCAAGGGAGGCAGGTGGGTTTGAAAGGGGTGGGAAGGGGGTGGGGAGAAATTACAGACAACTGTAATTGAACAACAATAAAATAATTAAGAAATAAAAATTTAAAACAAAAGAAGAATCGTTTGAAAAAAAAGATAAAAAAATAGCCCTGACTGGCGTAGTGCAGTGGATTGAGCGCGGGCTGCGAACCAGTGTCGCAGGTTCGATTCCCAGCCAGGGTACATGCTTGGGTTGCAGGCCATAACCCCCAGCAACCGCAAATTGATGTTTCTCTCTCTCTCTCTCTCTCTCTCTCTCTCTCTCTCTCTCCCCCCCTCCCTCCCTCCCTTCTCTCTCTAAAAGTGAATAAATAAAAAAGATAAAAAATAATAATACTAAAAATAAACAATTACTTTTAAAAAAAGAAAGTCTCCTGCTGGCTTCAAACTGGCCATGCCAGTTTTGTTGTTCTTCCTGGCTGCAGCATGCTGAGGGGTGATTGATTTTGCTCTTCTCCCTTCCTGATGGACAGTCCGTCAGCCTCCAGCCCAGTTTCCCAGAAGCCTCTGGTCCTGCAGGTTCAGGCACATACTGTCCTCAGGGCTAAGGGCATGAGCATGGGGTATTCTGCAGTGGGCACTCTCCTCAGGGCTTTGGGTGTGGGCTCAGGGGTCTCTCCCCAGGTGTGGGTGCTGGGCCTTCCATGGTGTGCACTCTCCCCAAGGCTTTGGGTATGGGCTCAGGGCCTTCGGCAGAGCACACTCTCCCTAAGTTGCAGGCATGTGCACTTGGCCTGGCCACCTCCAGTCCCTCAGGTTCAGGTGTACACTGTTCCCAAGACTATGGTAGTGTGCACAGGGCCTTTGGTGCCACCTCAGGAGTACTGTGTGGCTGTGTGGGGAGGAGGCCTGAGTGGCTGCTGCAGGAGAATTCCTCAAACAGCTGCCAAGTGTCTCTTTTTTCACTTTTTCTTTTTGAGAAATTCCTCCTGCTCAAGCCTGCCTCTCCATAGAGAGGCCTGACCTCTCACACAGCCCAGTTCTCCAATCAGACTCAGGTCTGCGTCAGGACCCATCACAGCCCAACTCTCAACTTCCCCCAGCCAGCATCCACAGACTCTGTGGGTGTTCACAGCCCCTATCTGTTTGTCACTTATTCCCCTCTCTGTGACTTCAAGCAACAAGGTCTCTCCCAGTTCTGCTCAAACCTTGTTTTGCAGAGGAGGGAGACATTGACCCAGGGTTCTCTGCCAAGAACCCTGTGGCAGAGGTGGCAGGTGCTGTGTCTGGGGCTGCAGCTGCCCTGGTCCCTGTGCTGGTCCCAGGGACCTTATTGTCCTGAAGTACTCTCTTTACCATCTGTTTTTTCAATGTCCTCTACAATTTTTGGTCTCCTATTTTCATATATGCTGAGGTACTATTGGCTGTTAGCTCTGTTCCTCAGTAGATCGGCTAGGTGTTTCACCCATGTGTAGGGGGAAGTGGGCTCGGCTCCCACCTACTTTGCCACCATCTTCTATCTGTTTTCTGTTTCTGATATTATCTGATATTTGATGTTAGTGTACACAAATGCCTTT
Organism: Phyllostomus hastatus; assembly: GCF_019186645.2. NCBI lineage: Eukaryota > Metazoa > Chordata > Mammalia > Chiroptera > Phyllostomidae > Phyllostomus > Phyllostomus hastatus. Next base: position 57,219 of record NW_025333828.1, read on the forward strand.
TATTTCTGAATATTGACTTTGCATCCCACTATTTTGCCAAATTCACTTATTCAGTTGAGTAATGTTTTTTTGTGGAGTCTATAGGGTTTTTTATCGACACTATCATGTCGTCTTCAAACAATGACAGATTTACTTCCCCCTTTCCAATTTGGATGCCTTTCATTTCCTTTTCTTGTCTGATTGCTGTGACTAGGACTTCCAATACTATGTTGAAGAGAAGTGGTGAGAGCAGATATCCTTGTCTTGTTCCTGATGTTAGTGGGAAAGCTTTTACTTTTTGCCCATTGAGTATGATGTTGGCTGTTGGTTTCTTGTATATGGCCTTTATTATGTTGAGGTATGCTCCCTGTACTCCCACTTTGTTGAGTGTTTTTATCATAAATGGACACTGTACCTTATCAAATTATTTTTCTGCATCTATTGATATGATCATGTGAATTTTGTCTCTGCTTTTATGTGATGTATTATTGCCACACCCTCTTCCAACCATGTTTTTTGACAAGGTCTGAACATAGAAAGAGGGAATTCAAGGAATCCATCTTCCTGGAAGAGAGCGTGGAATACAAAGGGCGGCGGTAATTTTTCTGGGGATTGCTTTTAACAATTTCCTTGCTAATATTAATCATGGTCTTATTTTGTACCCTGATTCCTATAAGAACAGGCCATGAGAAGAAAAAGTCTCTAAGTGAGTCAACAATTAACTTTGAGGAAAATTCTGAAGGGACAACTAGTTCTCCCTAGACTATTGAATCATGCCCAAATTGTTTTAAACAAGATGTTTATAAACCTGAGTAAGAAATTATCCCCAATTGTTCCCATAAAAGAATTCATGAATCAGTTACAACAGGTTGAATTATTGGCAGACTTTCCCATGCCTGTTCCTTACCCATAGATACAAAGAGTCTTTCAAGAAAACAAGAAAACACTATATAGACCCCTACCCACAGCCCAGAGATATCCCTGGGTAGCATATTGGATTATTGGCAAATTATGGTATCCCCCAAAAGGAGCTAATAGTCTCCAGAGGGTTCCAGATCCCCCATTGCCTTATACAGGAGCATATAATGAGGATGGCATTAGAATGGTCAATAAGGATAGAGTCCAAGTGCCTTATAATAGTCTAAATTTCATGGAAAGGCTAGTTCGAAGCAGACCTCCCTGGTGTTTATTAACTAAGGAACAAAAAAGGTTTACTGTAGCTGGATTTCCTGTTTATCTCTCCTTACATGTTTGTTTTGGTGATTAAAAGGTGGTGGGATTGTTAGACACCTGTATCTCAGGTTTACTGATTCACGTAATTCCAATGAAGTTGTATAAAATAATTTCTTAACCAGAGAACAAAATCCCCTCTAATAAAATAGCCCCTGAATGTCTAAAAGTTGTTGGAGTAACAGCCCTCCTTTACCTTGAATAGGAATATATATCAAGTAGAATTAGACAGGCAAAGAAATAAGCAAAGCTGGTTAGCTATTACAAACTAAGCACGTAGAAACAGTTACCAGGGAGTCAGATGACAAATTCTGAGAACTTTAATAAACAATAAGACATTCAAACTCTGTACGTACAGCTATTTCTAATTGTTTAATTTATGGCTCTCCTGGTCAAAACAATCTTTGTTTAATATAATTGAATCTATGGAAACTTTTGTATTTTTCCTGGTTACCTTTGTATTAATTTTTTCCTGCTTCACCTAATCGCAAATGTTAATCACTACCAAAAATGAAAGTATAAAAACCTGCTTGTACTTGCAATAAATGGAACAGAGCATCACTGTCCTCTGAGGCGTGTTGTCTGTCTCCCACCGCCGACGCCTTACCCACCTTTCAGGAACCCCTGGGCCCAGCTGCCGCTGGACCGCGGCATATTATGTTTATTGATTTGTGAATATTGTACCATCTATGCAGCCCTAGTATGAATCCCACTTGGTCATGGTGTATGATCTTTTTGATATATTGCTGGATGTGGTTTGCCAATATTTTTTTGAAGATTTTTAGCATCTATGTTCATCAGCAATATTGGTCTGTCATTTTTTTCTTTATTGTGTCTTTGTCTGCTTTTGGGATTAGGGTAGTGCTGGTTTCATAAAAAGGGTTTAGGAGTCTTCCTTCTTCTTGGATTTTTGGAATACTGTGAGAAGTATAGGGGTTAAATCTTCCTTAAATATTTTGTAAAATTCTCTTGTGAAACCATCCAGTCCAGGACTTTTGTGTGTCAGTAGTTTTTGGACTACTGCTTCAATTTCACCACCTGTTATTGTTCTCTTTAGGCTTTCTGACTCTTCTTGGTTCAGTTTTGGAAGATTATATTTTTCTAGAAATTTGTTCATTTCACCAAGGTTTTAAAATTTCTTGGTATATAGCTGTTTGTGGTAATTTCTTACAATCTTTTGTATTTCTGTGATATCAGTTGTCATTTCTCCTCTTTCATTTCTTATTTTACTTATTTGGGTTATTTTTTCTTTTCTTTCTTTCTTTTTCTTTTTTTTTCATGAATCTGGTTAAAGGTTTGTTGATTTTGTTTCCCTCTTCAAAAAAACCAGCTCCTGGGTTTATTGATCCTTTGGATTGTTGTTTCAGTCTCTATGTCATTCTGCTCTGATCATGGTTATTTCTTTAATTCTACTGGCTCTGACCTTTGTCTGTTGTTGTTCCTCCAGTTCTTGTAAGTGTAGGGTTAGGTTGTTTATTTGAAATGTTGCTAACCTTTTTAAGCAGGCCTGTAGTGCTATGAACTTCCCTCTCAAGACTGCCTTTGCTTTGTCCCATTGGTTTTGGACTGTTGTGTTAATTTTCATGATTTCCAGGAACTTTTTTTATTTCTTCCTTGATCTCATTATTAACCCATTCATTCTTTAATATCATACTATTCAGTCTCCATGAGTTTTAATATTCTTGAGGTTGGTTTTCTAGTTTCCCTGAGGTTGGTTTCTAGTTTCAGTTCCTTGTTGTCAGAGAAAATGCTTGATATAATTTTAATTTTCTTGAATTTTTTGAGGCATGTTTTTTGTCCTATCATGTGGTCTATCTTTGAAAATGTTCCATGTGCATTTGATTCTTTGGGATGAAAGGTTCTATATGTATCAGTTAATTCCATTTGATCTAATGCATCATTCAGTTCCACAATTTCCTTCTTGATATTTTGTTTGGGAGATATATCCATTGTTGACAGTGAGGTATGAAAACCCCCTACTGTAATTGTGTTGCTTTCTATATCTTTCTTGAAATCCTCTAAGAATTTACTTATATTTTTGGATACTCCTATGTTGGTTGCATATATGTTTATAATATTTATGTCTTCTCGATGGATTCCTCCCTTGAGTATTATGAAGTGTCCTTCTGTGTCTCCTTTTATTTGTTTTTGTTTTGTTTATTTTTGTTTTGTTTTATTTTGTTTATTTGTTTTGGCCTTTGTTTTGAAGTCTGTTTGGTCTGATATAAGTATTGCTGCCCTGGCTTTTTTTTTCTGTACATTTATTAGGAATATTTTTTCCAACCCTTCACTTTCAGTCTGTGTAAGTCTTTTGTTCAGAGGAGGGTCACTTGTAGGCAGCATAGTGTGGGTCAAGTTTTATTATCCATTAAGCTACTCTGTCTTTTGATTGGAGCATTTAATTTATTTACATTTTAGGTTATTATTGATAGGTACTTATTCATTGCCCTTTTACTCTCTTTGTACCTGTATTCCTCTCTTTCTCACTCTTTTTCTTCCTTTCCTTAAAGCAGTCCCTTTAGCATATCTCGCAGTGCTGGTTTGGTGGTGGTATATATCTTTAACCTTCTTTTGTCTGGGAAGCTCCTTATTTCACTGCCCATTAAAATTGAGAGTCCTGGGTCGAGTATTCTTGATTGCAGGTCTTTGCCTTTCATTACTTGGAATATTTCTTGCCATTCCCTTCTGGCTTGTAATGTTTCTGTTAAGAAGTCAGCTGCTAGCCTTATCCAACCTTCCTTGTATGCTACTTTCTGTTTCCTCCCTGTTGCCTTTAAGATTCTCTCTTTGTCTTTGAATATTGCATTTTGAATTATGATGTGTTTTGGAGTGGGTGTCTTTGGGTCTCTCTTGATTGGGACACCCTGTGCTTCCTGCACTTGTGAGACCATTTCCCTCACATCAAATTAGGGAAGTTTTCCATCATTACTTTTTCAAACAAGATTTCTATCGCTTGCTCTTCTTCTTCTCCTTCTGGTATCCTTATTATACAGGATATTGCTACCTTTCATGTTGTCCTGCATTTCTCTTAATCCCTCTTCATTCTTTTTGAGTCTTTTTTCCTTTTCTCATTCTTTTTGGGAGTGTCTTTCTACCTTGCCCTTCAGCTTGCAGATTTGATCCTCTACTTCATCTACCCTGTTTTGATTCCTGCTGCTGTGTTCTTCAATTCTGATGTTGTATTTTTCATTTCCTCTTGGCCCTTGTTGATAGTTTCTATGTCCTGTTTTATGCTGATATAGTTTGCAGTAAGTTTCTCATAGTTTCCCTGTAGTTTTTGGTAATTCACACTTAGCTCATTGAGCTTCCTTATAACCATTGTGTTGATCTCAATATCTGATAGTCAACTTGCCTGCATTTCATGTAGCAGTATTTCTGAGACTTCCTCCTTTCCTCTCATTTGGGGATTGTTTTCTTGTCTTATTGTTTGTGAGACTCTTATTGTTTGCTTCTGCTTCTTAAATTGATCTGTTTTAACTTTTTCATTTTGTGGTATGATATTGTATGGTAGAAGGCCTATAAAACTCAGTGGTGCAGTCTCTTTGACCACCTGGACTTGATGCTCTCAGGATGCCCTTTATGCCTTTTATGCCTGCCCTCTAGATGTAATTAATTGGCTTTTGATTGTTTATGGGCCTTTCTTTTGTGGGTCCTTCCCTCCAGCTGGTTGACTGAGGGTCACTGCACCCACCACGTCTTGAGTGCTGTTGTACAGGTTCTGCCAGAACAAAACCACCAAGCTCAGGACACAAATCCACACTCACAAAAATACCCCCCCAATCCCACCATCAACAATAAGTGAACCAGTAATAATTAGGGTGTAAAGAGATTAAGACTATTATAAGAGAAGAGAGTGGATATGAGATAACCTACTGATAGAAAAATGATTTTGAGAGTGTAGAGGGTAGAACACTAATAAGAGTGGGAAGTTGGAACAATGGAAAGAGAAGGTAAAATTTACATCATGAATAAAAAATAGAATGAAGAATGTGGAATGGAGTATGAGAAAGGAAGTGTATTGTATTATGTTTAAACAGAAATTAAAATAATATAAAACACAATGAAGTGAGAGAGTAAGAAATTGGAAGGAAAATAGTAAATAATTAATAAACTACAAGAGCCAAATTGGAGAGAAAGATCCACCACAGTACTATCAACAACAAACAAGCTAAAATTAATATAGGTGATATGGGAATAAGAAGGAAAAGGAAACAAAGGAAAGTCTAAGAAATATTTAAAGGAATGGGAAGTGATTTTGAAATGATAGAGGGAAAGGGAATACTAAAAGTAAGGAACAAAAACTAAGCTAATAGAGGGAGAAAATTAAAATTTGGGAAAATTTTGGAAAAAGAAAAAGGAGAATAAAGAAAAATAAAAGATCAGGATGAAAGAGAAATAGAAAGACAAAAAAGAAAAACAAGCTAAGACAGCAAAATTAAAATTTGAGACAAAAAAAGAGGAGGAGAGAGTACCAGTAAATTTCAATATTTGAAATACAAAATTCATGAAGCTCTAGAGATAAAGTTGGGAAAAAATGCAACAACTATCCTACGCACAACCAACTAGCAAACATTGCTAAAGGTGCAGAGAGAATGCTGGTATTTTAAGAGCAGGGAAAAAGGATGTGAGATGACCCTTGACAAGAAAATTGGTTTTGTCTGTCTGGATGGAGGAGAAATAGTAAGAGTGTGGAATGGAAACAAGTTGTAGCAAGAGAGAAAACAAAATTTGAAATTAAAATAATGTGAGGAAAGAGGAAGGTAATATGGGGTGAGAGCAGGGAGAGGCAAAAATATGTGAATTGAAATACACTATAGTATAAAATCTAGTGACTTAATATTTACAAACTTGCTGGACAAGAAATGAATGTTTAAAAGCTATGGAGGAAAGAAAATATCACAAATCATGAAAAAGACAATCACAGTGGATTTTGTCAGTAACCTCTTGTATTTACCACTGCTTTTTCTTTCTAGATCTACTTCTGGTGATTCAAATGTTGATCCCATATGACCTTAGGCAGCCTATTCAAGACTTCTAGGTATCTAATGTCTGTGGCTGTCTCCTTCAGTTGTCAATCTAGTCACCATTCACTCAGCAATCAGTCTTAAGCACCATAGTGTGGGGGCAAATCCCTCCTGCAGTCAGACTGTTATTTCCTCTCAGGCTGCTGCTGCTTGGAGGGTAGTGGTCTGCCTGAGCATGATGGCTGCTGCTGTCTAGGGTATGACTCAGCACCAGGACCCAGGCATCTACTCTCTCAGTTCTCTCCCCAAAGCTTCAGTATCTAGTCTCTTGCCAGGCATCACCAGCTCACTCTGCTTCTGCCTATGCCAAAGCACAGGGTAAGGGGCTGCAAATGAAATGTGTACCTTGGCCCTTTAAATGGCTGTTGTGTCTCTAGTTGTCTGTCTCTGAAACCCTGCCACTCCTTGCCACTGGTTATCTGTGTACTTTTTGGGCTCTGGAGCTCTAGGCTGGGAATTCTAGCTTAGGGTTTAGACCCCATTCTTCTTAGGGGGATCCAACAGGTGGCTCAATTATCCCTCTAGTGCTGCCACCTATGGGTGCCCAGCCAGCCCTCTCATGTCTCTACCACACTCCTTACCAGACAGGTTTTTCCCTGGTGCAGTTATTTCTTTGGCTGAATTGTCATCTACTAATTGAACTCAAACATGGTCCCCCAGGGAACATCATTTTTAGATCATTCTATTATCTTTTTCCCCCTTGTTTACCTCTAAAAGCTAGTTTTCACCTCACCACATTGCAAGCTAAGTATCAATAAACAAATCTTGAATAGCCTATAGGGGTAAACATAGTCAAAGATGATCTTTCACTTTGTATATGGAGACAACAGATTATCTCATAATACACTGGCAAAAGATATGTACATAAAAACATTATGATAGCACTAGAAGTCAGACAATCCATGTAAGAAGAATTGTAGGAAAAGAATAAAGGAAATAGAGAATAGGATTGCAAAATACGTAGTTTTCCTGAGCTGAAGATACCTCAAGCTTGGGTATTGGTGGTGTTAATGAAGGAGACTTACCAACCTAGTGCAGAAATTAAGAATTCCAAAATTTTAAAGTTTCATAATAGCTTCCTAGGAAGAAAGCAGGCAAACAAATGGCGATTATTGTCAAAGGGATTTTGTTTTGTTTTGTTTAATTGTTGTTCAAGTGCAGTTTTCTGCCTTTTACTCCCATCCCAGCCCACCTCCAGAGCACTCCCCACCTCCCTCCCATTTCCACCTCCCCTTGCTTTTCTCCATGTGTCCCCCATACATATTCCTGAAAACCCTTTCCCTTTCCCCCTGAAATTCCCTCCTCTCTCCTCTCTGGTCACTGTGAGCCCACTCTCTATTTCAGTGTCTTTGGTTATATTTTGCTTGTTCATTTCTTCTGTTGATTAGGTTCCTATCAAAGGTGAGATCATATGGTATTTGTCTTTCAAAGCCTGGATTATTTTTCTTAATATAATGCTTTCCAGTTCCATCCATACTTTTGCAAAGGGTAGGAGCTCCTTCTTTCTTTCTGCTGCATAGAATTCCACTGTGTAAATGTACCATAGTTTTTTGGTTCATTCATTTACTGATGGGCACCTAGGTTGCTTCCAACACTTGGCTATTGTAAATTGTGTTGCTATGAACATTGGGGTGCATAGGTTCTTTTGCATTGGTGTTTCAGGGTTCTTAGAATATAATCCCAGCAGTGGAATTGCTGAGTCAAAAGGCCGATCCATTTTTAGTTTTCTGAGGAATTTCCATACTGCTTTCCACAGTGGTTGTACCAGTCTGCAATCCCACCAACAGTGCACTAGGGTCCCCTTTACTCCACAACCTCCCCAACACTTGTTTGTTGCTCTGTTTATGATGGCCATTCTGTCTGGTGTGAAGTGGTATCTCATTGTGATTTTAATTTGCATCTATCTGATAGCTAGCAATACTGGCCATCTTTTCATGTGTCTCTGGATCCTCTGTATGTCCTCCTTGGAGAAGTGTCTGTTCAAGTCCTTTGCCTATTTGTAATTGGGTTTTTTGTCTTCTTAGAGTGGAGTCATGTGAGACGGACTTATAGAGTCCCTCTTTATATGTTTGGAGATTAACCCCTTGTCTGAGCTATCTTTGGCAAATATGTTTTCCCATATGGTTGCTTCTCTTTTTATTTTAATACTGTTTTCTTTAGCCATGCAGAAGCTTTTTATTTTGATGAGATCCTATTTGTTTATTCTTTCCTTTATGTCCCTTGCTCTAGGGGACATATCAGTGAAAATGTTTCAGCATGTAATATCTGAGATTTTTCTTCCTATGTTCTCCTCTAGGACTTTAATTGTGTTATGGCTTATATTTAAATCTTTTACCCACCTGGAATTTATTTTTGTGTATGGTGTAAGTTGGTGCTTGAGTTTCATTTTATTGCACGTAGCTGTCCAGATGTCCCAACATTATTTGTTGAAGAGGCTGTTTTTACTTTATTGATGTTGCTGGTACCTTGGTCAAATATTAATTGACCATAGAGACTTGGGTTTATTTTTAGGCTCTCTGTTCTGTTTCATTGTTCTATATGCTTATTTTATGACAGTACCAGGCTGTTTTGATTACAGTGGCCTTCTAATACAGTTTGGTATCAGGTATTGTGATCCCTCTTACTTTGCTCTTCTTTCTCAGAATTGCAGCAGCTATTCAGAGTCATTTATGGTTCAAAAAAAATTTTGAAGTGTTTGCTCTATGTCTGTGAAATAAGTCTTTGGTACTTTATTAGGTATTGCATTGAATCTGTAAATAGTTTTGAGTAGTATGGCCATTTTGATGATGTTAATTCTTCCAGTCCATGAACACGGTATATGTTTCCATTTGTTTGTGTCTTCCTTGATTTCCTTCTTCAGTACTGTGTAGTTTTCTGCATATAGGTCTTTCACCTCCTGGGTTAGGTTTCTTCCTAGCTATTTTATTTTTCTTGTTAATATATCAAATGGGATTTTCTTATTAATTTCAGCTTCTGCTGTTCCATTGTTGGTATATAAAAATGCCTTTGATTTCAGGATATTGACTTTGTATCCCGATGTTTTGCCAAATTAATTTATTAAGTCAAGCAGTTTTTTGGTGGAGTCTATAGGATTTTCTTTTTTATTATTATTATTTTTTAATCATTGTTCAAATACAGTTTTCTCCTTTTTACTCCCAATCCAGTCCCCCCTCCCACCCTCCCCACTTCCCTCCCATTACCACCCTCCCCTTAGTCTATGACCATGTGTCCTTTAAGTTTGTTCCTGTGAACCCTTCCCACTGACCACTAAAATTCCCTCTTCTCTCCCCTCTGGTCACCATCAGCCTGTCCTCTATTTCAGTGTCTTTGGTTATATTTTGCTTGTTTCTTTGTTTTGTTATTTAGGTTCCTGTTAAAGGTGAGATCATACGGTATTTGTCTTTCACTGCCTGGCTTGTTTCACTTAGCATAATGTTTTCCAGCTCCATCCACGCTGTTGCAAAGGGTAGGAGCTCCTTCTTTCTTTCTGCTGCATAGAATTCCATTGTGTACATGTAGCATAGTTTTTTGATCCATTCATTTACTGATGGGCATCTTGGTTGCTTCCAGCATCTAGCTATTGTAAATTGTGCTGCTATGAACATTGGGATGCATAGGTTCTTTTGAATTGGTGTTTTAGTATTCTTAAGATAGAGTCCCAGCAGTGGAATTGCAGGGTCCAAAGGCAGATCCATTTTTAGTTTTCTGAGGAAGTTCCATACTGCTTTCCATAGTGGTTGTACCAGTCTGCAGTCCCACCAACAGTGCACTAGGGTCCCCTTTTCTCCACAGCCTCTCCAACACTTGTTGTTTGTTGCTTTGTTTATGATGGCCATTCTGTCTGGTGTGAAGTGGAATCTCATTGTGGTTTTAATTTGCATCTCTCTGATAGCTAGCGATATTGAACATCGTTTCATGTGTCTTTAGATTTTCTGTATGTCCTCCTTGGAGAAGTGTCTGTTCAAGTCCTTTGCCCACTATTTAATTGGATTCCTTGTCTTCTCAGAGTGCAGTCGTGTAAGTTCTTTATATATTTTGGAGATTAAACCCTTGTCTGAGGTGTCATTGGCAAATATGTTTTCCCATACAGTTGGTTCTCTTTTAATTTTGGTACTGTTTTCTTTAGCTGGGCAGAAGCTTTTAATTTTGATGAGGCCCCATTTGTTTATTCTTTCCTTTATGACCCTTGCTCTAGGGGTCACGTCAGTAAAAAAGTTTCTGCGTGAAATATCTGAGATTTTCCTACCTACGTTCTCCTCTAGGACTTTAATGGTGTCACCTTTTATATTTAAATCTTTTATCCACCTTGAATTTATTTTTGTATGTGGTGTAAGTTGGTGCTCAAGTTTCCTTTTTTTGCACGTGGCTGTCCAGTTCTCCCAACACCATTTGTTGAAGACGCTATTTTTACTCCATTTTATGTTGCTGCCTCCTTTGTCACATATTAATTGACCATAGAGACTTGGGCTTATTTCTGGGCTCTCTGTTCTGTTCCATTGGTCTATGTGCCTGTTTTTATGCCAGTACCAGGCTGTTTTGATTACAGTAGCCTTGTAATGTAGTTTAGTGTCGGGTATTGTGATCCCTCCTACTTTATTCTTCTTTCTCAAAATTGCAGCAGCTATTCGGGGTCGTTTATGGTTCCATATAAATTTTTGAAGTGAGTGTTCTATGTCTGTGAAATATGCCATTGGTACTTTAATGGGAATTGCATTGAATGTGTAAATTGCTTTGGGTAGTATGGACATTTTGATGATATTAATTCTTCCAATCCATGAACACGGTATATGTTTCCATTTGTTTGTGTCTTCCTTGATTTCTTCTTCAGTGTTATGCAGTTTTCTGAATACAGGTCTTTTACCTCTTTGGTTAGGTTTATTGCTAGGTATTTTATTTTTCTTTTTGCTATTTCAAATGGGATTTTTTCCTTGATCTCTGCTTCTGCTGTTTCATTGTTGGTGTATAGAAATGCCTTTGATTTCTGGATATTGACTTTGTATCCTCCTGTTTTGCCAAATTCATTTATTATGTCAAGCACTTTTTTGGTAGAGACTATAGGATTTTCTATGTATACCAACATGTCATCTGCAAACAGTGACAGTTTTGTTTCCTCCTTTCTGATTTTGATGCCTTTTATTTCTTTTTCTTGTCTGATTGCTGTGGCTAAAACTTCCAGTACTATATTGAATAGAAGTGGTGAAAGTGGACAGCCTTGTCTTGTTCCTGATCTTAATAGAAAAGGTTTTAATTTTTGTCCATTGAGAATGATGCTGGCTGAAGGTCTCTCATATATGGCCTTTATTATGTTGAGGAATGCTCCCTCTATTCCCACTTTGCCGAGTGTTTTTATCATGATTGGGTGCTGTACCTTATCAAATGCTTTTTCTGCATCTATTGATATGATCATGTGGTTTTTGTCTTTGCTTTTGTTTATGTGATGTATTACATTTACTGACTTGCGAATATTGAACCATCCTTGCATCCCTGGAATGAATCCCACTTGTTCGCGGTGTATAATCTTTTTAATGTATTGTTGGATGCGGTTTGCCAGTATTTTGTTGAGGATTTTAGCGTCAATGTTCATCAGTGATATTGGCCTGAAGTTTTCTTTCTTTGTTGTGTGTTTATCTGGTTTTGGAATTAGGATGATGTTGGCCTCATAAAAAGAGTTTGGGAGACTCCCATCTTTTTGGATTTTTTGGAATAGTCTGTGAAGGATAGGGGTTAGCTCTTCCTTAAATGCTTTGTAGAATTCTCCTGTGAATCCATCTGGTCAAGGGCTTTTGTGTGTTGGGAGTTTTTTTATTACTGCCTCAATTTCTTTTGTTGTTATTGGTCTGTTCAGGCTTTCTGCTTCTTTTTCATTGAGTTTGGAAGATTATGTTTTTCTAGAAATTTGTCCATTTCATCTAGGTTTTCAAATTTCTTGGCATACAGCTCTTTGTAGTAATTTCTTACAATCCTTTGTATTTCTGTGGTATCTGTTGTAATCTCTCCTCTTTCATTTCTGATTGTGTTTATTTGGGTCTTCTCTCTTTTTTTCTTGATGAGTCTGCTTAAAGGCTTGTACATTTTGTATATCTTTTCAAAGAACCAGCTCTTGGATTCATTGATCCTTAGAATTGTGCTTTTAGTCTCTATGTCATTTAATTCAGCTCTGATCTTGGTTATTTCCTTCCTTCTGCTTGCTCTGGGCTGCCTTTGTTGTTGTTCCTCGAGTTCTTGTAGACATAGGGTTAGGTTGTTTGTTTGGAATGTTTCTAACCTTTTTAGGTGGGCCTGTATCGCTATGAACTTCCCTCTCAGAACTGTCTTGGCTGTGTCCCATAAATTTTGGGTTGTTGTGAGTTTATTTTCATTTGTTTCCAGAAACCGTTTGATTTCTTCCCTAATATCATTCTTGACCCATTCATTGTTTAATAGCATGCTATTTAATCTCCATGATTTTGAGTGTTTTTGTTTTTTTTCCTTCGGGTTGGTTTCTAGCTTCAGTCCCTTGTTGTCTGAGAAAATGTTTGCTATGATTTCAACTTTCTTGAAATTCTTGAGGCTTGTTTTGTGTCCTATCATGTGGTCAATCTTTCAGAATGTTCCGTGTACATTTGTAAAGAATGTATATTTAGCTTCTTTTGGATGCAGGGCCCTGTATATATCAGTAAAGTCCATTTCATCAAGGGTATTATTCAATGCCACAATATCTTAGTTGATATTTTGTTTAGAAGATCTGTCCATTTTTGGTAGTGGGGTGTTAAAACCTTCCACTATAATTGTGTTGCTGTCCATATCTTTCTTGATGTCCTCTAAGACTTTCTTTATGTATTTGGGTGCTCCTATGTTGGGTGCATATATATTTACAATATTTATGTCTTCTTGAGGGATTCTTCCCTTGAGTATTATGAAGTGACCTTCTGGGTCTCTCTTTATGGACCTTTTCTGGAAGTCTATTTTGTCTATATGAGTATTGCTACCCCGACATTTTTTTCCTGTCCATTTGCTTGGAAGATTTGTTTCCAGCCCTTCACTTTCAGCCTGTGTATGTCTTTTATCCTGAGGTGGGTCTCTTGTAGACAGCAGATATGTGGGTCATTTTTTCTTATCCAATCAGCTATTCTATGTCTTTTGATTGGAGCATTTAATCCATTTACGTTTAAAGTTATTATTGATAGGTACTTATTCATTGTCTTTTATGTACGTGTGTTCCTCTCTCTCTCTCTCTTTCTTCTCTCCTCCTTAAAGCAGTCCTTTTAGAATCTCTTGCAGAGCTGGTTTGGTCGAGGTGTATTCTTTTAGACTTCTTTTGTCTGGGAAGCTTCTTATTTGGCCTTCAATCTTGATTGAGAGCCTTGCTGGATATAGTAGCCTTGGTTGCAGACCTCTGGTTCTCATTACCTGGAGTATTTCTTGCCATTCTCTTCTGGCTTGAAGTGTTTCCATTGAGAAGTCAGCTGTTAGCCTTATTGGGGCTCCCTTGTATGTTACTTCCTTCTTCTCCCTTGCTGCCCTTAAGATTCTCTCTTTGTCTTGAAATTTTGTCATTTTAATTATGATTTGCCTTGGGGTGGGTCCCTTTGGGTTCCTCTTGATTGGGACTCTGTGTTTCCTGGATTTGTGTGACTTTTTCTCTCGTCAAATTAGGGAAGTTCTCCTTCATTACTTGTTCAACTAGGTTTTCGATCCCTTGCTCTTCTTCTTCACCTTCTGGTATCCCTATCATACGGATGTTATTACGTTTCACATTGTCTTGCATTTCTCTTAATCCCTCCTCATTCTTTCTGAGCCTCTTTTCCTTTTCTTGCTCTTTTTGGATGCTGTTTTCTACTTTGTCCTCCAGCTCACTAATCTGATCTTCTGCTTCATCAATCCTGCTTTTCATTCCTTCTGCTGTGTTCTTCAGTTCAGAAATTGTATTCTTCATTTCCTCTTGACCTTTGTTGACAGTTTCTATTTCCTTTTTCATGTTTATATAGTTTGCAGTGAGACTGATGTAGTTTCCCTCTAATTTCTGAAAGCTCATTGTGAGTTCATTGAACTTCCTGGTAATCATTGTTTTGAACTCACTATATGATAGTTGAGTTACCTCTGTTTCATTTAGCATTTTTCCTGAGGATTCCTTGTTTCCCTTCAGTTGGGGGTTGTTTCTTTGTTTTCTCATTGTCCGTGGGTTTCTTCTTTTTTCTTCTTCATTGTTAATTTGAACTGTTCTGATTCTCTGTAATTATGGTGTGAACTTCTGTGGTAGAATATTTGTGTGTTTCAGTGGTGCAATCTCCTTCGTGTATCCTGGTGTTCACAGCTTCCCCCTACTCTTTTTTGGGATCAGTTGGAGGAGTAAGACAAAATGGTTTAAAACAGCAAGACAGTATACTATAATACTTACTTTAGCAGCCAGTAGAGAAGAGATCAGTTATCCTTTGGCTCCTTATAGTGTTAACCGTGGTCCTCCACCCCACTATCCACGTTTTAGAAAGGATGGAAAGAAGGTAAGACTCTTATTGGGGCCGAGAGGATTGTTAGTTGGATCTAGAAAGCTGTGAGGCTGTGGGAGGTCAGATTCTAAGGTAGGGTTGGACTAAAGATTAGTATATAGGAGTAGTGAGTTCAAGAATAGATACAACCCCCACAATAGTATAGTTCAGAAAATTGCAAAGTGGGCTGAGATCAGGTAGGGGCATTGAGAAGCATTTGCAATTGTATAGACTAGGTCTTACTAGCAGTAATAGTAAAGTTAGAGTCTTGTGGCAGAATTGATGAGGTCTAGATAACAAGAATAAAGAGTATAGAACCTTGAGAGGTGTGTTAATGGAACACAGATGAAGGATAGTAACTTATCAACACATTGTGACTGAGATACCAGGGGGAACCTATCAAATGACAGTATAACCAGCCAAGCAAAGAAGATTGTATAGAAAGAAAAAGAATACCAAAATATTATTAAAATAAAAAATGTCGGAAAAGTGAGAAAAAGATAATACAAATTTACAGTAACTTGCAAGATTAAAAAAAAGGAAAGAAAAGCAGAAGATGTAGTGCAGGAGAGATAAATTTGGAGTGGAAAGAATAATATTAGGTTGAAAGGAAGAGAAATATAAGGGATTGCGAGATAAAAATAATAAGAATTGAAAAAAAGTCACATAAAACACAAGATAAAATCAATCAACCAACAACAGCCAGAGAAACCAAACAAAACCAAAAAGAACCAAACAAAGAAACAAAAAAAAAAACCCTCTTGTTGGTTTCTAACTGGCCAGACCAGTTTTTCTGATCTTGCTGGCTTCAGCTGGCTGAGGGGCCTTTGAAATGCTTCTCTCTCTCACAACCCGATCTCAGCAAGTCCGTCAGGTACCCTGGGTGCCCCCACACACACTGGTGTGTGAAAGTCAGTCTTCCCTACGATGGTGCGCGAACCCGGCCGTTTCCAGCTCCGTGTTCTCGCCATACCGCATTCCGACTGGATGTTGGCGCCTTTCTCAGTTCCCTCGGTTGGGCTGGCTGGAAATCTCTGAGCCACCACTGCAGTTCCACACCCAGCAGCGTCCCTCCCGGACCGCAAGGTGAGATTCCGGGATCGCAGCGCACAATTCCGTCCTCCCTAACAGGATTTTCTATGTACACTATCATGTCATCAGCAAACAATGACAGTTTTCTTTCTTTCTTTCCAATTTGGATGCCTTTTATTTCCTTTTCTTGTCTGATCACTGTGGCTAAAACTTCCAATATTATGTTGAATAGAAGTGGTGAAGGTGGACAATCTTGTCTCCTTCCTAATCTTAGTAGAAAAGAGTTTTTGCCCATTGAGGATGATGTTGACTGTAGGTCTCTCATATATGGCCTTTATTAGGTTGAAGAATGCTCCCTCTGTTCCCACTTCACTGAGTGGTTTTATCATATATGGGTGCTCTACCTTATCAAATGCTTTTTCTGCATCTATTGATATGATCATGTGATTTTTGTCTTCCATTTTGTTTATGTGATGTATTACATTTATTGATTTGCAAATATTGTACCATCCTTGCATCCCTGGGATGAATCCCACTTGGTCATTGTGTATAATCCTTTTAATGCATTGCTGGATGTTATTTGTCAATATTTTGTTGAGGATTTTAGCATCTATGTTCATCAGAGATATTGACCTGAAGTTTTCTTTCTTTGTTGTGTCTTTATCTGGTTTTAGGATTAGGATGATACTGGCTTCATAAAGACTTTGGTAGTCTTCCATCTTTTTGAATTTTTTGGAATAGTCTGTGAAGGATAAGGGTAAGCTGTTACTTAAATGCTTTGTAGAATTCTTCTGTGAAACCATCCAGCCCAAGTCTTTTGTGTGATGGGAGTTTTTTTATTACTGCTTCAATTTCATCTGCTGCTATTGCTCTGCTCAGGCTTTCTGCTTCTTCTTCATTGAGTTTTGGAAGATTATATTCTTCTAGAAATTTGTCCATTTCACCTAGGTTTCACATTTCTTGGCATACATTTCTTCATAGTAATTTATGATCCTTTGTATTTCTGTGGTACTGGTTGTAATCTCTCTCTTTTATTTCTGATCATGTTTATTTGGGTACTCTCTCTTTTTTTCTTCATGAGCCTGCTTTAAAGATGGTACATTTTGTTTATCTTTTCAAGAACCAACTCCTAGATATATTGATCCTTGGAATTGTGCTTTTAGTCTCTATGTCATTTAATTCTGCTCTGATCTTGGTTAGTTCCTTCCTTCTACTTCCTCTAGGCTATCTTTGTTGTTGTTCCTGCAGTTCTTTTAGGTGTAGGGTTAGGTTGTTTATTTGAGTTGTTTCTATGTTTTTTAGGTAGGCCTGTATTGCTATGAACTTCCCTCTCAGGACTGTCTTTTCTGTGTCCCATAAATTTTGGGTTGTTGTGAGTTCATTTTCACTTGTTTCCTGAAACATTTTTATTTCTTCCCTAATCTCATTCTTGACCCATTCATTATTTAATACCATGCTATTCAATCTCCATGATTTGTAGTGTTGTGGTGTTTTTTCCTTGGGGTTGGTTTCTAGCTTCAGTCCCTTGTGGTCAGAGAAAATGCTTGGTATGATTTCAATTTTATTGAATTTGTTGAGGCTTGTTTTTTGTTATATCATGTGGTCTACCTTTGAAAATGTTCCCTGTGCATTTGAAAACAATGTGCATTTACCTTCTTTGGGATGATGGGCTCTATATATATATATATCAGTTAAGTCCATTTCATCTAGGGCATTGTTCAATGCCATTATATCTTTGTTGATATTTTGTTTGGAAGATCTGTGCATTTTTGACAGAGTGTTAAAATCCCCTACTATAATTGTGTTGCTGTCAATACCTTTCTTGAAGTCCTCCAAGATTTTCTTTATGTATTTGGGAGCTCCTGTGTTGGAGATACACACACACACACACACACACACACACACACACACACACTGTTTATGTCTTCTTGGTGGATTCTTTCCTTGAGTATTATGCAGTGACCTTCTTGGTCTCTTTTCATGGTTCTTTTTTTTGTCTATTTTTTCTGATATGAGTAGTACTGCCCCAGCATTTTTTTTTGTCTGTTTGTTTGGAAAATTTGTTTCTACCCTTCACTTTCAGTCTGTATAGGTCTTTTGTCCTGAAGTGGGTCTCTCATAGGCAGCATATGTGTGGGTCATGTTTTCTTATCCATTCAGCTATTCTATGTCTTTTGATTTGAGCATTTTATCTATTTATGTTTAAGGTTATTATTGATAAGTACTTATTCATTGCTATTTTCATACCTGTGTTCCTCTCTCTCTCTCTTTTCCTTCTTTTCCTTAAAGCAGTCCCTTTAGCATCTCTTGCAGAGCTGGTTTGGTGCAGGTGTATTCTTTTAGACTTCTTTGGTCTGAGAAGCTCCTTATTTGGCCTCTGTCTTTATTGAGAGAATTTCTGGATAAAGTAGCCTTGGTTTCAGGCCTCTAGTTCTCATTACTTGGAATATTTCTTGCCATTCTCTTCTGGCTTGGAGTGTTTTCATTGAGAAGTCTGCTGCTAATGTTATCGGCTTCCCTTGTATGTTACTTTCTGTTTTTCCCTTGCTGCCTTTAAGATTCTTTCTTATTCTTGGAATTTTGCCATTTTAATTATGATGTGTCTTAAAGTGGTCCTCTTTGGTTTCCTCTTGATTGGGACTCTCTGCCTTTCCTGGATTTGTGTGACTTTTTCTCTCATCATATTAGGGAAGTTTTCCATCATTAATTTTTCAAATAGGTTTTCTACCCTTGCTCTTCTTCTTCTCCTTCTGGTATCCCTATTATTTGGATATTATTGTGTTTTATATTGTCCTGCATTTCTCTTAATCCCTCTTCATTCTTTCTGAGCCTCTTTTCCTTTTCTTGCTCTTTCTGGGTGTTTTTTTCTACTTTGTCCTCTAGCTCATTGAACCAATCTTCTGCTTTACTGATCCTGCTTTTGATTCATTCTACTGTGTTCTTCGGTTCAGAAATAGTATTCTTCATTTCCTCTTGACCCTTGTTGATAGCTTCTATTTCCTTTTTCATGTTGATATAGTTTTCAGTGAGTTCATCGTAGTTTACCTGTAGTTTGTGGTAATTCATTGTGAGCTCATTGAGCTTCCTGATAACAATTGCTTTGAATTCAATATCTGATAGTTGAGTTGCCTCTATTTCATTTAACATTCTTTCTGAGGCTTCCTCCTTTCCTTTCATTTGGGGATTGTTTCTTTGTCTTCTCATTGTTTGTGAGACTCTTCTTGTTAGCCTCAGCTTCTTAAATTGATCTGTTCTGGATCCCTGGGTTTATTGTGTGAACTTCCGTGGTAGAATACCTGTGAGATTCAGTAGTGCTGTCTCCTTGATCTCCCGAGCTCACTGGTCTTGGGCTGTCCTTTACTTTGGCTCTGTGTTTTTCTTTGGGTTTTGATTGTATATGGGCCTTTATTTGGTGGGTCCCCCCACCAGCTGGTTAACTGAGGGTCACTCTGTCCACCACCCTTTGTATTTTGTTGTGCTGGTCTGGGTAGGTTGTGTTGAAGCTGGCCCTTCTGTGTGTGCAAGGTTTTGAGAATTCTTTCTTGCTCTTGTTCAGTTGTTTGTCCTGGGTAATTTCTTCACTATTTAGCTGTATTTCCAGATAGGTTCTGGATTGAGGTTAGTGTGGCATCCACTTCCTCCTTCACCTTCTTCTATTGTTATCTGTTGATGGTTCCTTTGTTGATGGGTTTCCTCTTCCAGCAGGTATCCTGGTGTTTACAGCTTCCATCTACTCTTTTTTGTGATCAGCTGGAGGGAGAAGACAAAATGGTTTAAGACAGCAAGAGAGTATTCTATGATATTTACAGTAGCAGCCAGTAGAGAAGAGATAGGAGATCCTTTGACTATGTATAGTGTTAACCATGATCTTCCACCGAACTAGCCACTTTTTAGAAAGGATAGAAAGAAGGTAAGACTCTTGTTGGGGAGGGAAGGATTGTGAGTTGGATCTAGAAAGCAGTGAGGCTGTGGGAGGTCAGATTCTGAGGTAAGGTGAGAGTAAAGGATAGTAAATAGGTGTAGTGTGTGAGAGAATAAAGTTAACCCCTACAGTAATAGAGTTCAGGAAACCGTGAAGTGGGTAAGGTCTGGGAGGGGTGTTGTGTAGTATTTACAATTGTATGGGACAGCTATTATTTACAATAATACTAGAGCAACAATCATATGACAGAATCTATGTGATCTGGATAACAAGAATAGGGAGTATAGGTCCTTGAGTAGTGTGTAATGGAACACAAGTCAAGTGAAGGACAGTAAATTAGCAATACACTATGAAAGAGAGAACAGGGAAAACCTGTCAAATGATACAATATAACCAGCCAAGTGAAGAAGACTATACAGAAAGAAAAGGAATACAAAACTACTATGAAAATAAAAGATGTAAGAATAATTAAAATAATAATAATACAAATATGCAATCACTTGCAGGCTGTCAGTGATAGCAAAGTGAAATTTATCTCACTGTCTCAGCTATTAGGATGACCCCTTTTTGGGTCCAACTCTGGTCTTTTCACAGTCCAGATTTTTTTCTCACTTTTGGTATTAAAAAAAAGAAGATGAAGAAAAAGGAAAAAGAGATAAGATTGGAAAGAAAGGAAGGAGGAATAAAGCAAGACATAAAAGCAAATTATAAAAATAAAAAAGTAAAGAATTACTTAAATGAAAAAAAAAAGCCTCTTTCTGGTTTCAGACTGGCCAACCTGGTTTTGCTGGTCTTGCTGGCTGCAGCAGGCTGAGGGGCAATTGGTTTCCATTAATTTGCTTCCTGATACACACTTGGTCAGCCTCAGGATGGCACTCTCCTCAGGGCTTTGGGTGTGGGATCCAGGCCTTCCTCAGAGCGCACTCTGCCTGGGGCTAGGGATGTGAGTTTGTGGCCTTTCCCGGGTTGTGGGCATGCATGCTCAGCAGGCAGCTTCTGGTCTCTCTGATTTGGGTGTGTACTCTTCCCAGAGTTATGGGGGTGTGCAGGCCCTCCTCACCACCTCAGGAGTGCTGCCCAGCTGGGTGTGGAGGAGGCCAGAGCTGCTGCTGCAGGAGAATTCCCCAAACTGTGTCTCTTTTTTCACTTTTTCTTGATAAATTCCTCCTGCTCAAGCCTGCTGCCCTGTACAGTGGCCTTGCCTCTCACACAGCCTGATTCTCCAACCAGACCCTGTACTATCGGGGTCAGGGCCCCTCTGACCTGACTCTCAATTCTCGCCACTCTCAACCCTCCCCAGCCGGCATCCATAGACTCTGTGAGTACTCACAGCCCCTGTGTGTTTCCCACTTAGTCCTCATTCCCCTCTCTGAAACTTCAAGCAAACAGGTCTCTCCTGGTGCTGCTCAAACCTTGTTTTCCCAGAAAGGGAGCAGTTGACCCAGCTCTCTCCCAAGAACCTTGTGGCAGACCCAGTTGGTGCCAGGCCTGATGCTGCACCTGCCCTGGTCCCAGCGCTGGTCCCTGGGACCTTATTGTCCTGAAGCCCTCTCCTTACTGTCTGGTTTTTCAATGTCCGCTACAATTTTTGATCTCTTATCTTCAGATATGCTGGGGTACTGTTGGCTGTTTGCTCTGTTCCTCTGTATATTGGCTAGGTTTTTCTCCTATGTGTAAGAGGAAGTGGAATCCACTCCCTCCTACCTTACCACCATCTTTCTCTTCAAAGTGATTTGATTTAAAGTGAAATCAGATTTATATTTTCTAACTCTGGATGTTTGACAAAATATAGAAATATTTTTAATTTCCAAAAGGAAATTGTAAAAGCAGAACCTTATATACTTCAAATATATAATTCACTTTTTTTCACTGTGTATGGAATTTTTAAGACAAGAATTTTATAATCCAAGTTACATTTTCTTGCTCAGTTATCAATTACATGGTAATGAATTATGAAATTAAAGAAAAAAATGCTTTACAATTTTTGTACCCACCTTAGCCAGTTTCCCTCAGTGGCTGGAGTATGGTCCCAAAACGTCCAGTAACAGAAAGGTTGAGGGTTGGATTCCAGCACACACCCCCATTGAGGCTTCTCCCCTGTCCAGGCAGCAGTGCGTGGGACCCAGGTCAGATGCAAAGGATATCTGGTCCCTGAGGAGACCCTGTCTGGGGGCATAAGAAGGCAACCATTCTGGGCTTCTTTCAGGGTGGTGTTTCATTCTCTCCTTTCCCTCTCTCTCTCTCTCTCTCTCTCTCTCTCTCTCCCTGTCTCTCAAAAGGCAAGTGAAAGTGTCCTCTGGTGAGGACTTAAAAATTTAATTAAATATTTTCTACTTTGCTGAAAACTCTTTTCACGGGATCTATAAAACATTAATTTGTAAAATATATCATTCACTTTCTAGGAGAAATCAATGACATTTTCCAAATTGCAGGATGGCCAGAAAGATTTTCAGAAACAATTAATGATTTTCTCAAACAAAATTTAAAAAATGAAGTCAAGAAATTCATAAATATAGTTAACTATTTTCTTCAACCACTACTGAAGATTGGAACTTGGAGCTTGTTCCCTGTTTGTAGGAATATAAACTTGTACAGCCACTATGGAAAACAATATGGCAGTTTCTCAAGGAATTAAAATGAAAGTATCATATGATTGAGCAATACCATTTCTGCTTATATATCCATAAAAGTTGAAAACAAGACCACAAAGAAATATTTTCACAGTCAGATTCATTGAAGCATTATTTACAATAGCTGGGACGTAGAAGCAAATTGTGTCCTTCAAGGTGAATGGATAAAGACAATGTAGAATATACATACAATGGAATAGTATTTATTCTTAAAAATTGATATCCTGTCATATGCTACAACTTGAATGAACTTCAAGGGCATTAAGCTTTGAAGTAAGACAGTTACAAAAAGAAAAATACTGCATGATTCCATCCATATGAGTTATCTAAAACAGGCAAATGTTTAGAAATAGAAAATAGAATGGTAGTTGCCAGTGGCTGAGGGAATGTCCAAAAGAGAGTTGTTTAATGGATATAGTTTCAGTTTGCCAACATGAAAATGTTCTAGAAATATACAAGAGGTATATACTTGACATACTGTCCTACACATTTAAAAATGTAAAGATGGTTAATTTTATGTAAATTATTCACTTTTTTGAAGAAGGATTCTTTCTTTTTACATAAAATAAAGAAAATAAGAAAAAAATTGTGGTCACTTTTAAAGCTAGTCTTTGGTAGATTTACTTGGGGAATATGAAAAAATAAATATTAACTTCTAAGAAGCAAATTATTATCTTAAACAGAAAAGGGAAAAGCTATTTATGAATCTATATTGGACACTTAAAAATAATAATAGAAAAATAACACACATGATATAAAACAGTGAGGAAAGTAGAACTCTATAGAAAGCCAAATTAAAGGCCATGCAATATAAAAATAGTAAATTAAACCTGGGACATGTCCTTATGCTTCTGTGTATACTAAATAATTAAGGTAAAATTAAACTTTTACAAATTTAAAGAAATTTGAATACAGTCTTTTTATGGTGCTTTAAATTCCTATCTTAAGCCCAGGCTGGCATAGCTCAGTGGATTGAGTGTGGGCTGTGAACCAAAGCGTCGCAGGTTCCATTCCCAGTCAGGGCACATGCCTGGGTTGCAGGCCACGGCCCCCAGCAACCGTACATTGATATTTCTCTCTCTCTCTCTTTCTCCCTCCTTTCCATCTCTAAAAATAAATAAATAAAATCTTAAAAATAAGATATGTTAAAAAAATTCCTATCTTAGTGAAGACATTAGAGGCAAATATTTAGAAAATACAAGGCTTTTCTCCTTGAGGATTTTTTTACCTAGTTTAGCTCAATATGGATATGTGAAAGGTATAAAGAAATGGTGTTATCCATTGTCCCCTAAAATGTTATGGAAATGCAGAGAAACTTTTAAGTAGTATAAAGCATGAATATAAAAGTAACATTAAAACGGCACAATACCCAGATGACAAAAAGATAAATTCTCTGTGTGAACAAAACAGCAAAGAACAAGCCAAGTCCTTAAAAGATAAGAAAACAAAGAACAACTGAAGCCAAACTTTCACTTCAGATGGGGAGTAGCTCTCACAGAGCTCCCAAACAGAACAGATGAGAGCTTTTAAACAAAACATCAAAACCCAGAAATCCATAATCCAGAACTATAATAGTGCCCTCCAAAGCCCACATCAGGGAACTGGGATTTTTCTTAGAGCCATGCCTACCACCATGAGGCACCTACTGATTTCTATGGTAACCCAGATGGTTCAAAGAACACAAAGGGTGGGGTTGGGGGCTCATGGTTGTGCACATGAGGAACTTTACCTACTTTGGACTCTGTCAGCTCCCCAGAGACCTGTTTTCTCTCATCAGCAAAGCATTTAAAGGCAGATAATGCCTGTAGAGAGAGTGGGGAGAGTCCCTGGGAACTCTTGACAGCTGCTGGCAATTATGGTTTGCCAAAAACTGTAACCAAAGGCAGGTCTTGTTGCCTGCAACTTTGAAAGACAATACTGGAGAGGCAAGTGCTGATGTAAAGGAAAGTGGTTTTATCCATGTGCTGGAAACCTGAAAGGTGAAGGACTCTCATCTCTGACCACTTCTTAATATATCACTCTAGGAAGGAGGGTGTATGAAGAGGGGTAGGGACAAGGAGAACAAAGGGATCAGGAGGACATGCAGGCAGTGTTCTTGCTGGTCCCAATGTGGATCTTTAATGTCAGAATTCTGGAGATGGCCAGTGCCAGTCACATTCCTGCAGCTGAGTGATCAGCATCACCTGAAGTCATGGTCAAGGCTACTCTTGTACAGGCAGGACTGGAACTGCTGGTGCTTGCAATACGTTTACAAAGAAGCCATCAGATTGTGAGTTCTTTCTATCAGTGTTTTAGTCCATCTTATTTTAATTCTTTTTCATACTAAGTAATATAAAGTTTTGCCCCCTCTTACACTGACAACCTGACCATGGACTTCCAGCCTCCAGGCCTGTGGAACATAAATGTTTGTTGTTTATCCACTTCCCAGTCCATAACACACAGTTATTGAAGTCAGAACAGTCCTGGACTTGAGCATCTGTATTCTCCAGCTTCTAGAACTACATTCCTTGTCTCATGACCTCTTCTTCTTTCTCCACAGCCTGGAACAGGTCACCTGACATCGGTGGCCACACTGCTTCCTTCATCTCCTGTATTCTCATCTCCCTCTGCCTACTTCTGATGTAGACATTTATCATATTAGGACCCACCCAGATTACCCTAAGAGAATTTGGATCCACATATCTCTAAATTAATCAAACAGGACAACTCCTTAGCTGTATGGAATTCACAGAGACCAAGCATAGTTCAGACAACCACAGCCAACCTCAATGATAATAGGGATTATGACTCACATTTATTTTACTAAGTTTTTTCATCACTGTATATGCAGACAGACCCTTTGTAAATGGCCCTCTGGTTGCTGGAAACAGACAGCCTCTTCATCAGCTCCATGAATCTCTAGCTTCTCAGGGTCTCTGAGTACCAGTAATAGAAAATCACATTCACACCACCTCATCTGCTTTGTTTCCTTGAAGGTTAGTGTGACAGACATACTCAGGTTCAAGGGTAATGCAGACTCCAACCAGTGGTAACTGCAGTATTGTGGATGCAATGAACAAATTCATATGGACTGCAGAAGTACTTTGGAGAAAAAAGGATGGCATGGCCACTCTCTGAGTGAGAGAGTGCCCCAACCCTTGCCTGGAGAAGCTTTTATTGATTTCTAGTAGCATACATCATAGAAGGTTCTCATTCATTATGCTCAGGTTTGCTTTAGGTGATTACCTTTTACAGATAACAAAGGAAAGGATGTTCCTGGTTACTTCTTACAAATTAACAAAGAAAAAATGTTGCAAATGTAAGGGAAAAAGTGATTGAACTGGTCACACTCCATCCTTGGGAGGATTAGCACAGACCTTAGGAAGTTACTTTAAAGATATGCAGCAAATATTTACTGCTTCAATTCAGGGTAAGGAAGTTTTACCAAAAGCAAGCCTCAAAGCAGCCTAGATACAATGCAGGCCTGGTTTCCCATGGGAAAGCCGATTGTGGGCCTGGCTCCTGTGTGCCGCCTCGTGCCTGCTACTTTTCTGAGTCAGGGCTCAGCTACAGTTGCCACCACCATGCAGATCAGTTCCCTACACAAGGGCACCACACTTTATGTGAGTTCTCACCTCTAAGTTGCAGCCATTGGTCTCTCTCTCAGGTGTGCACTTGTCTCCAGACCTGGAGTGTAAGTTACACTAGATAAAGGCACTCATTTATGCTCCCATTACAGCAAAGGAGTCCTACAACCCCATGGGGATGTCCTGCTCTGCCCAGGATTAGGTTCAGAAGAGCAGGGGGACAGGTGGGGAGGGCACGGACCCAGACCCTAGGCTCACTGTCATGAGATATGGTCTATTGGACATGCCCCAGTGCTGCTCAAGATTCTGTGTTTAGTTACTGAGATGCTATCATAACCACCCTCCCCAGCACACTCAGCACCTGCACTAAAGCATCACCCTCTCTGTAGATCTCCAACATCAGGGCTCCCTATATAGTAGGAGGTCATGCAAACAGGGCCTCTCTGCTCATGGAAAGCAGCCCAGCACCAACTCTGCAGCTCAGGGCTGAGAGCTCAACCCAGGATTCCCAGGTGAGCCCAGTACTTGCTCAAGACAGAACACAGACCTCTCACCATGGACTTTGCACTCAGCTTGGTTTTCCTCATTGCAATTTTAAGAGGTAATTTATGGAGAACGAGACACATTGAGTATGGGAGTGGATATGACTGAGAGAAACAGTGGATGTGTGACAGTTTCCTGACCAGGATATCCTTGAGTGTGCTGGTGTCCAGTGTGAGGTGCAGCTGGTGGAGTCTCGGAGAGGACTGGTGTAGCCTGGGGGGTCTCTGAGACCCTGCTGCACAGTCCCTGGATTCACTTTCAGTAGTAGGTGTGCCAGGCTCCATAAAAGGGGCTGGAGTGGGTTTGTATAATAAATAGTGATGTAAGTACCACAAAATATGCCAACTCTGTGAAGGGCCAATTCAGCATCTCCAGAGACAATGGCAAAAACCCTGTAAACCCTGTACCTGTAAATGAACAGACTGAGAGCTGAGGACACAGGTGTGTATTACCATGTGGGAGACAGAATGAGAGGATGTTAGCCTGAGCCCAGACACAAACCTCCCTGTGGGATACTGGAGGCTGTGCTGCAGGGGATGCTCGGGACACCAGGGGGCGCCCTTGACCTCGCAGTTCAGAGAGCAGCCCCAGGGGCAGGTGAGGGCCTGGTGGGGCAGGAAGGAAGGGGCTTCGTCTTGGGAGCAGGGATTCCCTCTCGGAGCTCTCAGCTGCACCCAGGGACACTTCTTCCTTCTTTGTGGCTCTGCTTTCCCACATTCTCACTGCAGACAGCAAAGGAGGAAGTGATGCTGTCTGAAGATGAGAATCCACCCTGTGTCTGGGGACCTATTCTTCACCACGCTCCTGTGTGTCCTTTTTCTTCCTTGTCAGTGAACAACACAGAGTGCTCTTGTCTTCCCTGTGGTTGAAAATGTTTTCCACAAAGTGAGGTACAGCCCTGTCCAGGCCTCTGTGTGTTCAGCTCAGGCTCTCTATCCCCCCGACATGTACACAATGTTCTCACATGTCTTTTTCCCTCCGACAGGCACCCCTCACCCCACAGGGGTTGCAGGACCCCCAGGACCTCCACCCCTCAAGTGTCTGTGCTCCCTGCCACACATTCCCTTATTGCCCCTTACTTACTGAGTGGATGTGGGAATGCACCCCAACACACCCTGCTGTCACCTATGGCCTAATTCTCACTAAATCCGACCTAGACTCTGAGCTCCACAGGCCTGAGGCTCGGCTCACTCTTCCCCGCTCCCACACATGACCAGTCAAAACAGGGAGGTTAAATAAGCATGTGCACAGCCACGTGTCCCAACTTCATCTCCTAATGTCCCCAGAATGTGACTGTCCATCAAGGACACCACTAGTGCTTGCATTTGTGGGAATCTTTGTCTTAAATTCCACAGGACATGCCTGTATTACATGGAGGAGATAATTAATTTTAAATGTTAATGTAAAATAAAAATTCTATTTATATTAATTTCACATTACATTGTAAAATAGTATTTTTTAAAGAATTTATTTTATTTTTCAGAGAGAGGTGCAGGGAGAGAGAAAGACAGGGAGAGAAACATCCATGTGTGAGGGGTTGCCTCTTGCACACCCCCTAATGGAATCTGGCTCACAACCCAGGCGTATACCTAGACTGAGAATCAAACTGAAAACAGTGTCCTTTTGGTTCACAGGCTGGTGTGAACCACATAAGCCAGTGATAAGCTCTGTAGATACCAAGGGAAAACTGGCCCTCCAGCCCTGCAGACCTTCTGTGAGGATGGTGTCATCCATTAATGTGGCTCATTCTGCATGCACACTGCCCTTCTCTCAAAGGTCTAGGTGAGGAAGAGGGATGTGACCATGCATGGGCTCCCTTGGAGACCAGAGGCATTAACGGCCACTGTTACCTCTTTTTAAACCAAGTGCCACCTAAGGATCACAGCCTTGGCATGGGCAGATGTGCTCTCCAGGGTAGCACCCTTGTCACTATCAGGAGTGTCCAATCTGTGGCCCATGGACCGCATGCAGCACAGAATGTCTGTGAATGCATCCCAGAACAAAATCATAAATTCACTTAAAACACTATGAGATATTTTTTTGTGATTTCATGTTGCAGTATATTTAATGTGGGGTCCAAAACAACTCCTCTTCTTCCAGTGTGGCCCAGAGATGTGGGAAGGCTGGACACCCTGTGACTAGGCAGCAAGTGGACCATGCTCTCACCCTGCCACCATAGTCATGCCCATGGATGGCAGACCACATTGGTTGGGAAGAACACACTGTCACCCTGAGCCTGATTTGTTAGAGAAGGAGTGGCTCCCTATAGACTGAGGATGGCCTCCATCCTTGGGAGCAGGATGGTGGGGACATGTCAGGAACTGGCCCTAATGGAAACTGTGGTAATTGTCCTTAATCCTCCTGCTGCCCTCCACAGGTTCAGGTCAGCTGATGACTACGTCTCCTCTCCAGGCCAGAGTCTCAGACCCAGGGAGGAACTTACAAAAGCTGTGGAGACACAATCATGTGGTTTTCAAGCTTTATTTTGGAGCGCTTGGTGGGAAAACACCCACACCTCTTGCTCCCCCGTGATGTATGGCAGGACCCCTGAGGATGTGGAAGAAATGTGGATGGCAGCCCCGCAGCTGGTTGTGATTTTCTGTAGTTGCACAGGGGTCGGAAAGCTGCTTAGTTTTCATCAACTGTCACTTCCTTGACTGTAGTGTTCTTCATAGTTTGCACATTGGTGGTGATTCCAAAAAGGAGGACAGCTAGGAAGGCATACATGTGCCCAAAGACCACCCTCAAGTACACTATAGACAGATCACTTTGCCTCACTGACTGCATTCTTCTTGGAGGGAGTCCACTGTCCACACTCCCCCCAGTACCTTTCTGGATGCACCCGAAGGGTCCCAGCCTACATGGCAATGGCAGTTCCTTTTATTGTTGCAAATTCCCCTGAGGTTGCATTTGGAAAGGTGACAGTCATTTACTGCAGCCATAGAACCACTGCATGTGCTGTTGACACAGAACCTTCCACCACCACAGGGAGTACCAGGCCTCACATGACCAATATCATTTGTCTCTGCCCCAAAGTGTATATCCACCCCAAAACATGAAGACCCCTCTATCACAGACTGATGGAATCCAGTATGTTCCTGCAACTGAGGCAGGTGTGTGATGGTACAATGTAGTCATCCATATTTAATGTCAGTGTCTGCAAAAGGTAGTAGTCTATAGGAGTCATCTGTACACTGTCCTAATCAGTATCCCCTTGTATTTATTTTGTAGCAGGCATCAGGACCTTTCAGCACACCTTCACCAAAGATCTTCTTGCAGTGCATAGTGAGGTCAGTACAATTTCCAAGGTAACAGTAGCCATCTAGAGCATACAGGGTTCCATCTTGTAGATAAACATTTTCAGGGCATGTGGAGTTCTCTGGAAGGTCGCATATGTTCTGGATTGGCCTGCAGAGTGTCCCTGGGGGCAAATAGGTACAGTTGGTACAACACCTGCCTGTGTTACAAGCACTTCAGGTGTAAACCTGCAGTCACTTGTGCAGCAGGGGTTGCTGTAACACTGCTTGAAGGAGCCAAAGTCACATTGCTCTCCATCACCCACCACAGTTTCCACATTGAGCAAATGTCAGGCTTCTATTTAAGTATTCAAACCCAGTCATGTAGCTGCAGTGTGTTCCAGAAAAAGCAGATATATGTACTACATGTACACAGGAACAGTTACTGAAGGAATGTCAACACAGGGTACCTGTACATGATGCAGGTGGCCCTTCTCTGACAAACACAAGTGTCTTCATCATAATACAAACCATAAGTTCTCACAATTGGGTGGCTATAATTGATAACAATAAGTAATTTCTCAACATAACACCCAACATGATGAGATTACTGCTGCTGCATAGACCATACAGAGATGGCTTAAAAGTAAGTTTATGTGGCCCATTTCTTACCACAATAAGGCTGATTGTGGCTGAAGGGGGGTATAAATGTTGGATACATAATGGTTATGAAATGGACTCCCTGGCACCACATAGTTGTCGATGGTGGTTGGATCTCTCATATTATAAATGATTATGATGCTGACGTAGTACCTTAGATCGAGACCACAGAACGTGGCATCAATTAAACTACCTAAATATATCAGGAATAGAGCACATTTTGATATGTTATTTTATTGAATATAAGCTGAATTGGAACTCACAAGACAGCCTTTTAAATTTCCTCTGTGGGATGCATAGAGCTTATTGCTGACTCAGGAGACTGCACTGGCATTCACTGGAGAGAACAAGGGGTAACTCTCCTCTTTGTACCCCAGTGTATACATAGGTCCTGTGGTGTTGGTGTCTGCCACTGAGAAAACACTTGTTCAAACCTATGGGAATCCTCCAGGGGTTGGATTTCATAGGCAAGGTCATCCAACTTCATAATACCTTTCAGGTCCCGTTAGCATGTGTCTATGGTGACAATGAAAAGGGGAACTTCCTCCAAGTAGCCAAGGTAGTAACAGCCAAGAGGGTCAAAGGGGTCACCCACCTGCAAGGCTCCCTGGTCATCCTGAGTCATTGTCACCAGATGTCAAGGCCAAAACAGTCTCTTGCTCCACATGTGAATGACGTGTCTCTGATCCCCCAAACTCAGGCTGCAGGAGAACCTGCCTGGTGTCTGAATACCTTTGCCATGAGGCTGCTCCTTCCTGGGAATCACTACCTTGGAAGATATGTAGTGCAGTGAGGGACAACCTTCAAAATGGTGGACTGCAGCCAACACCACCCAGAGCCCAAGGAGCAAGAAGGGCATCCTCAGGGTGACTGAGGCCTCTGCCCACCTCATGTCCCTGCTTGGAGACAACTGTCAGTGGGAATGGAGAAAGGAAGGATCCTCAGTGAAGTCAGGTCCCAACCATCTGCCATGGCTACTGGCTATCAAGGAGATAATGACAGAAAACCTACCGTGAGAGGGGCAGCTGAGGGGACTAGGTAACAGTGACCAGGTATGGCAGAGGGTGGGGTTGGACATGAAGTCAGCTGGGAAGTCAGTGTGAGCCTAGACACAAACTTCCCTGAGGGAGACAGGAGGGCTGGGCTGCAGGGACAGCTCAGGACGCAGGTGATATCAGTGCTACTTGGGGACATTCATGAGCACAAGTGACATCAATGTTATTGGGGGACCCTCAGAGCACCAGGGACACCAGTGTCACTAAATGGAGAGGCCCAGCTCAGAAGCTGGTTCCTCATGGGGTTGTGGAAGGGCTTTCCTTTGGGGTCAATGATTTCTTCCACCCTTATGGTCCTCTGGGCTAATTCCTGCTTCCTTGTTTGTGTCTTTAATTTCTTACATTCTCTGCTGCATAAAGTAGAAAGTAACTGGGTTTGCAGATACGTTACCTTCTTCTCTGGGTCCTTACTGTCTCCCTATCCATATATGATCTGCTTTTCTTGCCTGGCATGCAAATCATGTTAGGAATTCTCACTGGCCCTGACTGAGGATGATCCCCACACACTCCAGTGCAGTGCTGAGTTTCCAGTTCTTAACCCATGTGCTGAGTCACTCTCTCTTCTTCACACGGCACCAACCATCTTTTGAGAGTGACCAACCCCATGCTTTCTGCCCCATGAGGATCCCTGTCCTCTTCAAGGGCAGTGAGCCACTCGTCTCTCCCTGACATGGCTGAATTTTGATGTTAAGGGCTCGACCCCTTCTGTACTCCCACCAGTGTCCTGGATGGAGAAGCACTGAGCCTGGGAACAGACCCAGCTGTCATGTGTCCCCAAGATGGAGGCAAGTTACCAGCACAGAGATGAAACCCTGTCACGGGGCTGCTGGGCAGCGAGCATTCTGAGCAGGTCTCTGAACGCAGTCCTGGGGGATGAGTCCAGTGATGTGTCTCAGCTTTGTTTGTAGTAGAACCCATGTGCAGACCTCATGTGCACCATGAAAACTAGCTGTACATGAACCTGATCCCTATTTACCCTCTGCTGTTCATCCAGGATCCCCAGAATTGCACCCCATCATCACCCTCTGTCTTCTGATGTCCAAATATTCACTAACTCTAACCTAGGTGTGAAGTCCCATGTGGCTAGGGCTCTGCTCTCACCTTTCCAGCCCTGGTACATTTTGCCTTAAAAATACTCCCCATCATTCCCTCATGTCCATCACCTGTGTCAGTCCCTCCATGAGAACCTGGGGCCAGTCACACCCAAGTGACCTGAAGCTGGCCTCAGCTACTCTCTGAGCCCATGTGTAGTTCATACATGTGATTCCAGGTTGCTCAGACTCCACTGCAGGGCAGGCCTGTGTCAGGTGGGTACACAGCTGATGACTGGCTTCAGAGCACCTGCCACAACTCACACACATGTGAGAGAAACTCCAGTGGTCCCATGAGCTAAGAGCATTGTGGTGGCCAAGCTCATGGTCAGCTGGGGTCAAACAGCAGTCAGGGAAGGGCTGGGAGGCTTGCTCACCTGCAATGTTACCAATATCCCCAGTGACCAGAGCCCAGATATACAAGGAGATATCTGTTAAATCTAAAATTATAGGAAGAGGCTTGAGGCAGGACCAAAAGAAGAGTCCACACCATTAAAAAAAACAATTAAGATAAATTTCATAAAGAGAAAAAGAAATGACTTAAGTGTCCTACCTAAGAATTTGGACAAAAGACAAAGAATGTGTGTGAAATGAGTATGTCTTACTACACACATTTAAAATGATTTTATGCCTTTCTTAATATCACTCTCTAGAAGTATCAATGAAATTTATTGTACACTTACAGAATGTACTACATACCAAAAAATTGCATATCTCAAACCAACCAGATGTGCCCATTCTAGGGTTTGGTGTACACAATCAACTTTAATGTATGCTCCCATGTGTATAACATGCAGTGATGTCAAATTCAACTGATGTTCTCTTTCATCTCATTCTATACCAGCTCTTCCTTTCCTTTGTCCTCACTGGTCACTTTCACATTCTTGAAATAATTTCTTGAGTTTGTTTCTTCAGGAATATCTACTTCACATCTCCATCACGCCCTTTAGTGTTTCTGCCAAATCTATGGGACACTTCAATGTCCGTTGTCAGAATGGACCACAGGTTATTATCTGTTCACCTCCTCAAGGGCACATCAGTTGCTTCCAGGTTTTGGCAAATATGAATAAATCTTCAGGTTTCTGTGTGGACATACATTTTCTTCTTTTTTGGGAAAATACCAAGGAGTATGACTGTTGGATGCTGTTGTGAGAGTATATTTAGCTCTGCAAGAAACCGCCAAGCTGTCATCCAACATGGCTGTGACACTCTGCACTCCCACCAGCAATGACTGAGAGTACAAGCTGTGTGCCACCCCCATGTACCCATATTTTGTCATAAAGGGAATGACAGCATCTGCAGGGCTCCATGCTGTGTCCTGTTGGCCCCCTATGCCAACTCTGCCAACAATGTATGGTTTTAGTCACTGTATGTTTAGGCGAGTCTTTGTCTGTGGTAGTGTGGGTCACTCCAAATGTGTTCTCCAAAATCTTTTGCTATTCCAGCTCTTTTCCATTCTCACAAAACTCTTAGAAGCAGCTTCCTTGTTTCAAAAATGTGTTGGGCTTTTGATTGGGTTTGAATTGAAACTATAAATGTTATTTAGGGACAATTGACATCTTAACTACATTGAATTTGCTATCCACAAACCCAGTGTATTGGACTATTTCTTCCTTTATTCATGTTACCTGTGCAATGTTTTATAACTTACAGTGGACAGATCTTGTGCATAGAATTTTAGATTCATTCTAAGATGTTTTCTCTTTGTTTTTAAATCATCACAGTTTTGTTTTATTTCCAAGTTTATTTTCCTGTTGCTTGGTGCTTGTATACTAATTAGTTTGAATATGTATATATTTTCTGATTATTTAAGATCTTCTATGTAAATAATTGCATCATCTCTGAATAGAATAGTGTGCTGTTCCCTGAAGCCTCTAGTGGGCTTGCGGGGTGGGCTTTGGTGGGATGTGAGCACCACTGTGGCCCTCGCAGATGGAGGGCTGGAGGCAGTACAGCCACACCCCAACAATATACCTCTCATAGCACCACCTTCAGCCAGGAGTCTGTCCTGGTTCGAGTTGCACCATGGGCCCTGGTCAGACCCTTGGGCAGATCTTCATTCCCAGGCTGCATGGAACTAGGCAGGTTTCACAACTTTCTCTAGAACCTTCTTTGACGCCCTCCCCCACACTGCATCAGAACTACTCAGAACTCAGCACAAGGTTAGGTTTTTAGAAAGAAGCTGACAGGGCATTTCAGGGTCTGGAGCACTGGTTTGCCACAGCAAGGCCCCCTCACCCCAGCAGGGCCCCCTCCTCTGCCAGTGAGCGTGGACCTCCCAGTGAGCTCTGAACATGCAGCAAAGGAAACAGGGAGGCTGGGGATGAGGAGCTCATGTGTTCAGTGTCTCCTCTTTCAGGGCCATGGTCAGACCTTAAAGTAAATCAGGAAAAACCCCATGATGGTGTGGTTAAGGGCATTGGGTCTCAAGCCTTGAGACACAGCTTCATGCCCTGCACGTGGCCCCATTGCAGCCAGTCTTCCTGGCTATGGCCATCTCCCTGCACAGGGTAGGGAGGGCAGCCATCACAGCCTGGTCAGTCACAAGGGGTAACTTAGGGACTACCTTCCTACCCATAGTCTGAGCCTTCCTGTCCAGCTTGGCTGCAAGCTCCCAGGTGGTGCTATGGGGCTGCCCTGAGGGCCTCTAGGCCAGGTTATACCATGTCTCCAAGTGGTGAAGCATTTATGCATCATCTCTTAAAGGTCAGTCAGTCATCAACCTAGACATGCTCAGGAATCAGATCTCATTGCAGCTGAGCTCATGAGCACCAAGGACACGACCCTGTGTTACTGTGTGTGAGACACAGAGAGGGTACCTCAGCATGAGCCCAGACACCAACCTACCTGCAGGAGACAGGAGGACTGGGCTGCAAGGAGCCCTCAGGACATCAGAGGGGTTCCCAGGACCCAGAGATCAGAACATCCACCCAGCAGCAGGTGCAAGTGGAGGCTAAACCCTGGGTTACTTTGTAGTCTGGGGTTTTCTCTTCACCTGACATTTGCTCCAGCATCTTCTCCTGAGTCGGGATAAAGATCCTGGCAGACAGACACCTCAGCAGCCAAAGGTAGCTCTCAGGGCTTCCTGCTATCAGCTAGCACAGCAGTGGTCAATCCTGATGGAGAAGAAAAGCCCAATGGTGGTGGTCATTGTCACAGCACCCTGCACACAGTGCCAGTGGCTGAGACCCCTGTGAAAACCAGGAGGGGCTCCCTCCCAAATCAGCTTCAGATGTGGAGTCTAATGATGTCCACACATCAAGGGATCAGATGCAGCTCAGCTCTGACATGATAGAGGTCTCAGAAGGGCCAGGCAGGCTTCTTCAGGGGTGGAGAAGTGGCTTCCAATAAGCCAGGACAAAAGCCTGGTTCAGGGTTAGCTGTGGTCAGAGGGTGAGGGCTGGTGAGGGTTCCTGTGTTGGGCAGGGACGAGGGTCAATTGACTCTCCCATGAGGGCAAAAGAGCGATCACCCTGTCTTTCTTATAAGCATGTTCAGATGAGAGAAGATGTGGATAGGGAGGGTGAGACATCAAAGGTCCCAGTCATCCAGCATCAAAACCTGGGTTCAGAGTCCTGAGTCCACCTAACAATTGCAATAATAAGGTAAAGGGAGGTACTCATGCACTGGGGTGCACAACAATCCAGGATTATAAGCAAGCAGATGAGAACAGACCAGGGATTAGACAGGGCCTTGGAGGGACATATTAAGTGGCAATTTCCACTGTCTGATATTTCTCCCATTGCATCAAATGTCATGGGTCAGCTGCCTCCTTCCAAGGATTGCAGCTTCTGCAGGGCCCGAGAGTCCTGCATTAGTTGTCCTGCACTGGAGCCATTCTCGAATGTATGGAGTTCACATTTGCTCCGTGAGCTGTGAGGTGTGAACTCAGGAAGTGCTCTGGAGTTTCACTGTGGCCCTTGTCATTAACATACATGCTAAGTTCTCATCCGTGAAGCTCATCAGCTGGTTCCCCTGACTCCTCATTCAACAGATAAATCTAGTGGCAGATCATGAAGACACTATTGAGGATGAAGTGGTGAGAAATTGTCAGAGTCTATTGAGTGTGTGGGATATGTGGGTCATGTGAGAGTTAATTTGTGAGTCAACTTGAGTGGCCATAGGTGCCCCCATATCTGTTCAAACATTATCTGAAGGTTTCTGTGAGGGTATTTTATATCAGTGAACCATGTGAGGCAGATTTCCTCCCTAGTGTGAAGGGTCCTGCACAGCAATTGCTGCCTGCAGGAGACCATTGTGACCCTCCTTCCTGATGGCCTTGGATCTGGAGCATCCACAATGCCCTTGGTCCTGCCTCTAGCATCCATGGGCTCCTCCTCAGTCTCAGGCCTGCCATCTTTGGACTGGAACTAACCTTGAGACTCCCCTGTGATGCTCACATCACCCTCACTCCATGATTTCCCCTGAACCTTCTTTCTGTCACAATCTCTTCTTTCCTCAGAGCAATGGTGTAGGGGTGGGGAGTGTGTCCGTGTCCCAGGAAGTCCAGGCTGAAGCAGGGGTGAGCAGGTGGTGGACCCAGTCCTGTCAGACCCAGGGCTCATCAGCCCTGCCCCGTCACATGGGCTGAGTCTGCACCTACCCTTCCTCCTCATCCTGCTGCTTCCCTGATGGATGAGGGACCATGACAGAGTACCAGGAGCACACTGTGGAAGTTACTATGGTTAGTCCTCACTTAGCACAACCTCTGGTCCCAGGTCCTTCCTGCCCATTTCTTGTAATCACATGTTGACTCCTTTCACCTGAGTTTGTTGTCCCTCTTACCTATGCCCCCTCCTTCCTGATCAGAAAAACAGCAAAACACCTGTTTACAAGCAACTGCATTCTTGTGACAACCAGAGAAATGGAATAGGAAACTCAGTAATCGAGATGTGCTCCATCCTCACCACAAAATATTATCCCCCCTTAAAAACATAAGAAACTGAACAGATGCAAGAGCATGATTGAGCCTTGCAGACACAATGCCCAGAGAAATACACCACTGTCAGAATTACAATGGCTGTGTGATGGAGGGTCAAGGGCATGGAGACAGAATGCAGAAAGTGGGGGAGGGGCAGGTAGAGGGAAGAAAACGGAGTTATTATGTAGTGGGCAGCAGGTCAGTTTGGTAAAGTGAACATTTCTGAATGTGTATGACAACAACTGTTGCACAACGGTAAGAATGTACTTAACTTTACTGAGTCCATTTAAAATTGACTCACCGGTGAATGTGAGTGAGTGTATGTTTTACCACAAAGGTCACACCAGCGCCAATAAGAGGCATACATATGTTTTCCAGAGGAGGTGGTACCTCCTGACCCTACAGGGTTGGAATGGCATCAGGACTGCAGACAGGGGGCTGGTGTGAATGTTGTTCTGAGGACCTTGCTTTGGGGCAAGAACCTCAGAAGGGGTGTGACTTTCCCATGGATGTTTCCAGACAAATGGAATCTGGGAAGAGGGGAGACTGGTGCAGGATTCTGAGCCAGGGGCTCCCTGGGCTGAAAGCATTTTGCAGGGTGGATGTGCAGGAATAGGGACAGTGGGCCAGTCACATCCTGAGAGGGTGCAGGGCATTACAAGGGCCCGGTGTCTCTTCATGGAAGATGTGATGTGGGTGACAGCACTTTCTGACTCATGGTGTCACCAGGATGACAGGTGGGGATGCACGTCCATCCATGATGCTCACCATACACAGGACCATGTGGCCCAGAAAGGACCCTCCCTTCTCCATGAACACTTTGTCCCATGAATTTTCACTTTGCAGCATCCCCTGTACATGTAACCAGCATTTCTCTCATTTCCCTCTGGTCTCACCCAGCATGGGAGTGAGAAAAATGACAAGACCTTCAACAGGCTCCACTTACCCAGTCTCATTGGAAACCGCTTCTGGAAACCTGGGACACAGGGACACCCAGGTGTCACCTGAAATGTGTCTCTGGGCAGCACTGCAGGAACAGGTAAGGGGTGATAACATGTCCAGGCTGAGGGCCTTCAGAGGCAGGTGAAGGCACACACACTGTACTGGCCAGAGTCATGGGTGGGGGCTCAGTTCTCCTCCTCCACATTGAGTGAGGGGACAGGAATGGGTAACAGAGTGAAGGTGTGCTGTTTGCTGGAGGAGGTGTTCTCACTGCTTCTTTCCCTCGCCATACACCTCCCTTTCCTTCATGCTGGTCACTGCTGGATGGTGCCCCAGGATCTTCACAGGTGACCCTCAGCACCTTCAGGACAGTGGTGCCATCCCTGTGTCAGATGCCACCTTGACCCCACATGGCTGCACCAACCCTTCACTTTCAGCTCTGTTGTCAACAAAAGGGAAGTCTCCTGAGACACTTTTCACCTGTGAAAATCTCATCTCTGGTCCATGGATGTCCTTAGTCTCTCAGATGTGCCCCAGTGTTGGGAACCACCCTGACTGGTATCAGAAGCTGAAACCCCCACCTAGGCTAAGGCTAAGGGAACACCCTTGGAACTGTCAGCCAGCAAGGAGACAAGCTTATCTCCCTGGCAGGAATGCTGCTTCTGCTGCTTTATTCATAACTGAACCCCAAAAAGCTTGGTCGGTTAGCCAAAGACGGGTAAGATTCCCCAAGGGGGGAACGACCTAAGACAGGCACGATCACTTTGGGAGGCCCCCCCAAAAGAAGGACTTGGGGGGGCTGCAGCAAAAGGGGGTGATGGACACTCGCTCCTCGGCTTTGACATAGGCTGAGATTTCATCATCTGGGAGAAAAACTCCTTATCTCTCGGTTGCCTTAGTTCCCTTGCTCCACCTAAGCCTGAAACAATGACAGGGTGGTGCAGCTCTGTGCTGAAAAAGGCGGATTCCCTGGGTGATCAGGCCTAAGAAAGAATATGTAAATTACTGTGAAACCTTCTTTGTTTAGAATGCTCTCAGTTGAATGAGAGGGGTCCAAGGAGGAAGTTATGTTCCTCAAAATCTTACAGCTCTTTGACCCCGACTGAAAATAGACCGGCAGAGTTCCTTGTTTTCTATGGTTCCTTACTTCCCCCTAATGAGTACTGTACTTTACCTGAATTATTATGCAAAATGAGCCCAATAAAAGCACGTATGGACTGTAAATCGGTGCGCTCCCCACTGGGGGGGGTAGCCATTTCATCCCTACTTCCCCACAGAAACTGGTCTGTCTCTGTGCATGTTTTTTCTCGCGTGTTTATCATCGAGCCATCCACAGCGTTCCGTGGTCACTGCTGGCTGGTGACCCACTCAACACCCCAGGCCTCACCATGCACTATTAAATAATGGGCACTGTCATGGTAATCTTCTGTATGTAAAGGTGTAAGGTGCTGGGAACCAAACCCAGTTTTAAGCATTTACCAGGCTATTAAATCCCATCATGTGTTTCCCTTCAGTTTAATGATTTAATGAAAGATACAACTTCTTTGAACTTTGGTTTCCCTCCATCTGTCATGTTGGCTCATCATGAGCTCCCAGTCCCTTTGCCAGGACATCAACCCCCAGTTTCCCCCTCCCCTCAGTTCTCAGGTGAATGGGGGGATAGCAGATTCCAAACTGACTTTGTAACTAGGAAGCAGGTCTTGTCATACACACACATCTCAGAATGCCTGCTGGCCCAGGGTCAGCACCTGTGTCTCTCTGGGAGAAAGTGACTCCAGGCCCTCTGGACCCCATGTGGTCTAGGACCCTGGGAGGCCTCCTGAGTGGCTCACCTGTAGGCAGGAGCTGCACTGCCCTGGGGGAAGTGAGACAAAAGGAAGGACACAATGTGTCTAACACCTGTCTCAGTGCAGGGCCTTGGCTGGACTCTGGGCAGCAGGTCCTAACCACTGTGGCCCATTCCCTGGAGCTGGACTGAGACAGAAGCTGTACTGGCACTGCAGGCCTAGTGGTCCTCAGTCAGATCACAGGAAACACTGTACTTTACTTTGCAATTATTTTCACATCAAAATTTACATCAAATGTAATTTTATATGAAATTCTGATCGGATGATCATAATTACAATTGGATAATTAGATAATATGGAAATGATGAGTCTACTTCATGTGTTTCTCTGTACTTGAGAGATGTTTGGGCAAATGGTTAATCTGTTTTAATATGCACTCAAATAACTCATGAAATTAAAATAGTGTGATCTACTTATGTAAGCTAGCTTCAATTTTAAATGTAGAAAGACGGCTATCCATTGACATGATTCAAAGGTGTCATAACCCTACTGCTCTCCCAGCCCTGACCTACATCATAGAGTCCAAGAGAATAAATGTGCTCAAGATGCAGCAGGACATGGGGCAATGATCTCAGTCCTTCCCAAGTTATGGGAACAGGGTCCCCCACATGCAAATTTCTCTCCCAGATCCAGGGTAAATCTTCCCCTGGGCAGTAGGGGCTCACAGCTCTCTCCTCACATAGGGCTGAGGTCTCTGGGGAAGGCAGAGCTGTGCTCTAGAAGAAGATGGGACTTCTGCGTCTCCTCCTGT
The DNA here is from genome assembly GCF_019186645.2 of Phyllostomus hastatus. Taxonomy (NCBI): domain Eukaryota; kingdom Metazoa; phylum Chordata; class Mammalia; order Chiroptera; family Phyllostomidae; genus Phyllostomus; species Phyllostomus hastatus. Next base: position 98,113 of record NW_025333828.1, read on the forward strand.
GCTTGGTGATGGCCCCCCAAGGTGAGTGTCTCAGGTATCAGACAGGAGTCTATTAGATGGTGGTGACTGCACATGACTGACAGGGAGTAATGCTCCTTGTCCCCAGGTGTCCTGTCTCAGGTGCAGCTGCTGGAGTCAGGCCCAGGAGTGGTGAAGCCCTCAGAGATCCTCTCCCTCACCTGCACTGTCTGAATTCTCTTCGACAAGTCATGATGCTCACTGGGTTTGCCAGGCTCAAGGGAAGGGGCTGGAGTGGGTTGGTGCTATGAATTATGCTGGAATCCCTTACTAAAAAAAGCCTGTCCCTCAAGAGCTGCACCTCCATTTCCAGAGACATGTCCAAGAACGAGTTCTCCCCACAGCTGAGCTATGTGACCACCAAGGACATGGTCATGTATGACTATGAGAGACACAGTGAAGGGAAGTCAGTGTGAGCCCAGACACAAACATCCTTGCAGGAGCCAGGAGGGATGGGTGGCAGGGGGCACTCAAGATACCAGGGGCACAGTCGAAAACTACACTGACACTGGTGCAGAGACTCTGACACCCCAGGACCACTTTTCTGGGTCCCCTGTTCTTACATCAGCACCCTCTTCTGTTCTTGGGCAGCTGCCCATCCAGTATCCCCCCATGATCCTGCCCTCAGGGCTCGTGGCTGTGAGCTCTGAGAATGGGGACCTGGTGCTGTATATCAGTGTGACCTTTTGCATGTTGAGTCAGTGTTGGCTATTCTAACTAGACAAATGTCTCCTGGGTCTAACCTCCCCCAGGATAAGACAGTCCAGAGCCTTCTCACCATGGACTTTGCAGTTCCAGATGCAGAGCGAACAGGAAACTACAAGGGTGGGCAGTATCCAGTCTTCATGTCAATCGTGTTTGCTGTTATTGAAGTAGCTCACTCACTTGGTTCCAGGTGAGAATGGGGATCCTGACCATGTGCTAGGAACAGGGGAGAAGGGGGACCTGGGGTCACTACTATGAAAATCATCACTGTATGTGTGTGATTCATGGAGCAGTACAAATGCAGTGACATTAGGGCCACAGGCAGGGAAACTCAGATGGAACCTGCAAGCAGAGGAAGTTGAGGACATCTGAGTCCCCCAAAGTCCCAAAGAGCTTCTGGACTCAGGGAAGTTGGCAGAGTCAGTGCATCTGGCAGCTTCAGGGAAGTGGCTCCCTGTTGGCTTCACAGAGTCCTGGGTTGGGGGCTCCCTGCAGAGTCACTGGGGTTTAGAAAGGCCAGTTCTGTGCATCCTAAGATATCTAAACACTTGGTGTCCCTGAGGGACCATTCTGAAGTCAATGTTTAGCCTTTAATTCTAGACTAGAGACGCTGAGAGGCCCACAGCCTGTGAGCCCAGATAAGACCCTCCCCTGCAGGAGACACATGGGACCCAGGATCACAGGTCTGCTGCCCCAGGAACAGGTGGAGAGGTAACTTAGGAGGGACTTCCTATGAGGGCCTGGAGCCCTCTTTTCATAAATGCATTTAAAAGAAGGTAGGACACGGTGACTGCAAATATCCTATTCTGTCAGAGCATTTACCAAACTCAATAAGACAAGACAAACACAGTCAATGGGGACAATTCTTGGGCTTCTTTATAGCAGAATGTTAAGGAAATGGAAACAGGGATTTTTTTTTTCACTTTATTCAGTGCTGCATTTTGGAGACACCCTGATCCTAGGAAAAAGACTTTCAGGTATTAAAGCCCAGAACTCGTCCAGGTGGTCTCTGTGTCTCAAAGCCATGCCCAAAATAGGAGCTGCCTTGTCCACTACCACCCTGCACACCTCCAGGTTGCAGCCCCCCGGGGGGGGGACTCCCTGCCCCTCTGCACCCCAGGCTCTAACAGGGCACCCTGGGAGCAGACCTACCCCTTGTCCCAAGTGTGCTACGGAGGTCCCTATGAGAGCCCACCCTACACCCTGAGGCCCTGGAGGACCAGCAAGGGCATGGTGGCCATGAGACAAGCTTCCCTGGGGGTGTTCCCATCTGGGAATGCAGTGTAGGTGTGTCCTGGCCAGGCAGGCCATCCCCACCCCAGCCTCCCGAAAACAGCGTCAGTGCCTGTCCACCTTTCCAGCCAGGCCCCAGCCCTCCAGGGACAGCTCTTAAATTTGAGGGAGCTGTTTCTGGAGGACCCCCAGAGTGTGGTCTGGGTGACAGGGGTCAGTGGGGTGACCCCTCTTTACACACACAGTCTCTCACACATAGTCATGTAGACCCACAGTCACATGGGGACACAAATGGACACACACATTGAAAGACAGTCACACCAAGACAGAGAGACAGCACACACAGAGACAGAGACACACAGAATCACACAGAGATAGAGACATACAGAATCACACAGAGACAGGGAGATCAAGACATAGAGAGACACATACAGATACACACAGAATCAGAGACACACAGACACAAATATACACAGAAACGTAAACACACCCAGGCATTCAGACACACTACTGGGCAAACACAGACACACAGGCATTGACATACAGACCCAATGGACTCAAACACACATATGAACCCATGTGGCCTCTCAGATAAACATGCATTTACATTGACAAACACAGATCCACAGACACTCCTAGACACACACACTCTCAGAGGTTTATACTGAACAGAGCCATGTAGACACTGTGTGCACACGCACACACACACACACACACTCAGGGACACATCACTTCCAGACATTCATATGGAGCTGTAAGCACATACTCCACCACACTCATGAGTTTCATAGGCTCACACAGGATACATCGGCTCACATACCTTATACAGGTTCATACAGAACACATGGGTTTACATGACACACACAAGCTCACACAACACACATGGGTTCACACAGCTTGCATGGGCTCACACAGCACACACAGCTCACACATGTTCTCCAAGACACATTCACTTGCAGAGGCACATGGGAGATGGGGCTGTGTGACCCAGTGGGGAACAAGGTAGACCCCTGCCAGCCAGAGACCTCCAGACCTGTCCTCAGGAGCCAGAGCTTCATTCATGGGATTTGGGGATCCCGGCTCAGCATAGAGGTGCACATCAGGACAGGATACACCTCAGGCTGAGGCTAGGGCTGGGGTCTAAGACACACAGGGTACACAAATCCCACAGAGACCCTAAGTCACCCGTGCACTTGCCTAACATGGGACACAGGCGGGGAACACATGGTTACAGGGCAGGAGGGCAGCAAGTGGCTCAGGCTGTGAACACACACCCATGTCCAGACACACTCACTCCCCCAGATGCTCACTTGCACACACACATCCCAGGTAGCTGTCCAGCAGCCCCTTCTGGGATCCTACCCTGCCCACAGTCCAGCTGTTTGGGTCTGTGCCCTAACAATGGACCAACTCTGAACCACTGAGGATGGTTCCAGGACCCAGGCTGACCATGACCTCCAATGCTCTGAGGGTAAAGCCTGGCCACCTCTAGTCACCTGAGCCTCTGGCTCCCATACTGGCTGTGGAAGGATCCCTGGGCAGGGTTCATGCACGGAGTTGTGAGGACCCAGTTGCAGGTGGTGGTGCCCACATGTGCACCACCACCCTCACTGATCTCCTGTTGAGCCTGCAGGCCAGCCTGGGCACCTCCCCTGGGAGCCTCCTGGTCACAGCGAACACCCTGCGTGAGCCCCGGCACCTGACCTTACTGCCATGGCAAGGGCTGTCTGGTCCCACTGGGGCCACCACCCAGCAGAGGCTGAGGTGCCCAGTTGACCCCCACACTCTGGTGGGTTCCAGTGCCTTTGGGTTAAGGACCTGTGAAGGGCTGGCTCAGTCTGGAGGTGTGCATGGGTGCTCTGGTGGCTCTTGGGCTGTGCTTCTTGGTTTGGGGCTCTTTTATGTCAGCATGTGGACTTTCACAATAAAAAAAGATTGCTTTTTATTTTCTTTAAGAGAAAACTCTGGACAGAGCAGGAGCATTACAGGCCAGCCATGTGGGCACTCTCATTGAGTTTTGTGCAAAAACAAGGGGAGAGCAAGGGGCTCTCGGAGCTGGGAGGGACCTGCAGGGGGGAAGAGAGGCTGGTGGCCTGGGGTGGCAGAGCCCCACTCCACTGCCTAGGAGCCCGAGGCCTCATATCCAGGCCTCCGAGGGCTTGGGAGTCCCTGTGGGCTGAGGGGCATAGCCCTCCCTCCAGGCATCCCCTACGCCCCCTGTAAGAGGCCCCAATCTCTGCCACTCCCTCCTCAGCTCTCCCCTAACCCCTCCAGGCCCAGAGAGAGTTGTGGCTGGGAAGTAGGTTCTGGTCACCATGGAGGATGCTCCCCTCCTGGGACCTCTGTCCAGCCCTCCGGTCCAGCTTCTGCCCACCAAACAGTCCAGGCTGGGGCATGGTCAGGAGGCCAGGAAGACTGGCTGGAGGAGGGACCACGGTCCTGCAGTTCACCTAAGTCCCCAGCCGGCCTCATCTGGTTCTCCCTGCATGGTTAGGGCAATGGTGTTGCTGTGAATTTAATTTCCAATACTGCCCTCACAGACTTGGCACCAGGCTTATTTTGAAAGCATGCAGACTTGGTTATGACCATTTGCTGCAGGGAAGGGGGGCAAGCCCCCTGGGGGTCAGGGCTGGTGGACCTGGGAGGGTCCTCACTGGGGAGAGAACACTGGGCACAGAGGGACCACCTTATCCTTCTGCATGTGCCACAGGTCACCTTGTGACATATACTATGACACAGTGGGTCAGTGTTCAGCAGGATCTCAGGAACAGTGCCCCAGTCTACCACACACTCAACACTTGCACATTGTAAAAGCTGGGGGTAACCCCCAGAGGCCAGAAAGAGTGGGGTGGGGTGAGGAGGGACAGGGAGCAGGAGAGAAGTGGGGTGGTGTCAGGGGGAAAGGGGACCCAGAGGAGCCAGTAGGCAGGAAGTGGGGAATACAGGGGGGACAGACAGGAGAAGTTGTGGAAAGATGGGGCAGGAGAGGAGAATGGGGCAGGAGGCACTGGGCAAGGTGTCTCAGAGAAGTGGGGAGTCTTGAAGGGAAGGGTTGGAGGTGCCTCCAACTCTGAACCTCTGCTCCCTGATGGCCTCCCCAATCCCTAGCCTCTCCCCAGACCTGGTCATCTGCTTTTAGGATTCACTGCAGACCTGGTTCTAAAGCAGGCATGCAGGTCTCCCCAGGAGGACATGCAAATGTCCCCACATGCAGAGCCTGGACCTTGGGTACCACACCTCAGGGCCCACAGTCACCCCTCACCCACAAGGAGGAGCCTGTGGCCCTGCAGCCCCAGGGACCCTGCCTGTGTGCAGTGACCAGGCATCCCCATGGCCCGTTTTTTCTCACAAGTCACCTTGCCAAAAACAATAGGTGGTTGTAAGACTTTTTAAGCCCAGTATTTTTGGGGGTTTCCACCATGACAGGAGTTCAGGGGATCAGCTCTGCTCTGCTGATTAGACAAAATCCCCAGGTTGCTTTTCCATTTGTGTTTTATTTGCTGAGGTTGCTGTGACCCCCTCTGCAGAGGAGGTGGCCTGAAGGTCAGGATGCAGCTGACAGTGCAAACCAGCAAACCAGCAGTCACAGAGCTGATGAGCTCTGTCATTGTCTAGGAGCAGAGTGAAGAAGGAAAGGGTACGCCCAGGGACAAATAGGACCAGGACCACTTGAACAAGTCCTGTGGATTTAGAACATGTACCAGGGCCCTGGACAGGTAGCTCAGTTGGTTGGAGCATCATCCCAGACACCAAAAGGCTGCAGTCTCAATCCCCAGTCAGGGCACACACCTAGAATGTGGGTTTAGTCCCCAGTTGGGAAATGTATGGGAGGCAACCAATCAATGTTTCTCTCTCACATCAGTGTTTCTCTTTCCCTCTCTCTCTCTGTCTCTGTCTCTTCCTCTTCCTCTCTTTCTGAAATCAATAAACATATACTCAGTTAATGATTAAAAACATTTTTTAATTGGAACATGTACCTGGCTGGGTGTACAAACACACACAGACCACAGACACAGGGCCACACATGTGAGAAGATAGAACAGCATAAGAACCACCCCTCCAGCATGGGAGAGGGTCCCATAGACCCTGTACCTGGAATGTGAGCCTCTGTCACCTAAGGACCTGGACTCTTTCTGGCCGCCACCTGAACTTACTCCCTTGGCAGGCACCAGGCACCCACCTCCTGCCCCACAGGGAACCCCATCCCAGAAATGCCCAGGATAGGACAAGTGACCCTGACTGTGGTCCCTTCAGGCTGTCTCCCAAGCACCAACTCAGCATCTAGGGGTCTGTAAATACTGCCGTCAGGGTGGACACTCACATTAGACACAGCCAGCTCAGCCCTGGTGGCTGTCCTGTTGTGGTGAGATCAGCCTGTCAGGGACAGGGTCAAAGTAAGCCTGGGGCCAGGGTCAGGTGATCTGACACAGGAGTCCCATCTAGCCCTGTACTGACAACCACACCCAACACTGCAGCTCTGAACTGGACACCAGTCCACTGCACACATGGAGCTCTGTTGCCCCATGTGGCCATCATCAGCATTGCAGCCTGTGGTCCTCAGGAGGCTCTGTTACCTCTTCCTGGGGCTGGTAGGGAATGGGGGAGCGGAGGGCAGTGGGGAGATGACTGGTGGGAGCAGAGGGTAGAGGATGAAGAACAGAGGGTGGAGAGCAGAGGGACAGATCAAAGGCCATGGCCAGCACCTCCTAGGAGTGGTGTCTGGGTTCAACCTGGGACCCGGGGCTGGGCTGAGTCTGTGGGCACTTCTGGATTCTGTCCTCAACCAATACCCTTGTAGGGGAGGTGGCCTCTGGAGTCCTCACAGGGAGGGTCACACTGACTGCCATAAACACCAGGGACTCCAAGTACCAGCACTGTCCACTATCTGCACTATGGGCTACCTGCTGTCCTAATGGCTCCAGGCCCAGCCTCACCTGAGATTTGAGGCCTGAGATTGGACACTCTGCTCCCTAGTCAGGTGGCATGCTATATTCATTGCTGCACATTAGGGGAACATTCCTTAAGCCCTGTCCCCATACCCCAAAGAGTGACATGTGGGAATCCACTCAGCATTGCTGTCTTAGGTTCATATATAGCTGGTCCCAGCAGGCAGTAGTGCTGGGTGTCCTGGAAAAAGACATCCAGCAACACAGGTGTGAGGTCACTGCCCCTGCAGGATCAGCCCACAGCATGGACTTGGGACTCCCCTGGTGACCATCCTATGCCATCGAAGTTCTGCCATTCCCCAGTCACCTGACCCCTACCCAGAGCTGTTCCCAGGCCTGGGCTTTCAGCCATTAGAGGCATCACAATCACAATCACAATCAAAAAGAGGAAGCCACTGCAAGCAAGGACCAATGCCAGGAGGCTCTCCAGACTGAGATGTGGGAAGAGCCACTTATTAGAATCATCAGATGTGGGTTGTGCAGGGAATGTGATTAATTTTGTTTCTAAAGTATTCAATGATGACAAGAAAATAAGACATTTTAAAATGGATCAAGAGTGTTGAAAAAAATTCTGGAAAATGTGGCATTGGCTTTGGACTCAGTATGATGAGACAGGCAGCCCATGAGACACAGCTGGGGAGGGACAATTCCTGAGATGGACAAAAAGTTGAAGATGAGCCTGGACACAGCACAAACAGCTAGGAACAAAGCAAGTGTGACAGTGACATTAAGTGGCCCTCACAGTAGATAAACAAAATACCGAATATCACATGGGGTCATTTCTTCCAAAAGAAGAAGGACAAGGGTGGGGGGAGGCTGGGGATGTTCCAACAATGATGAAGACCAGCTTGTATTCAAAAGCCCACCAGCCCCAAGCAGAGGGCCACTTCCATCCATGCAGGCGGCAGACAGAGCACCACCACCTGGAGGCTGAATCAGGAGCCTGCTGCCCTGTGGATGCCAAGAGTCCCAGAGCAGGTGTAGCAGGGCTGGATCCTCAGAGGGCTGTCTCCTGGGCCCCTAGATGAACACCTCCTCCTGTGTTCCTACAAGGCCATCCCTCTGCACAGTGTGTGCTCATCTGTTCTTCCTGTGTGGTCACCACTCGTTTGGGATTAGGGATCATCTAGTGACCTCATTTTACCTTAATCATCTCTTTAGGGCCCCATCTACACACAGAGCCACATTTATATGTCCTGGGGTTGGAACCTCAACACAAAAATCTAGGGGACACAATTTAGCTCTTAACACTAAATGAAAACAAAACATGGTTCCTGACATTTTGAGATGAGCATGGGGTTTAGGAGCATCCAGACAGAAGGACAGGTGACCAGACACACACAAGGCAGGGGCAGGCTCAGCCTCAGTCCTGGGGGCCAGTCAGAGCTCAGGGGGCTCAGGTCACCCTGGCAGGCTCTCTTGCACCTTCATAGCCCCTTCAGAGCCATCCTGGCCCAGCAGTGACCACTGAGCAAGCTCGGAAGCCCCCTGGTGGCTGTCACGTGCCATCACACCTGCTCCAGACCAGGTGGTTTCCAAGACCCCAGCAGAGGTTATAAGGATGTCAGCCCTAGTCACCCAGCCAACTGTGTTCACCCACTCCCCACATCCCATACTGCCACCTACAGGAACCAGGACAAAATGCAGCATGTCGTACAAACTGTGTCAGAAACAAAAGAAATGACCCCAAAGAAAATGAGGAGCCAGAAGAAAAGAGAGAGATCAAATGGGTGGGTGACCTGAACAGTCATTAAAAGGGGCTCCCACACAGCAGGAACATCTGGGGAGGCTTCACAGAGACAGGACAGATCATGGACACACCTGGAGGCTACCATGTGACAGGAAAGCCGAGGCCACGTGCCCTACCTAATCACAGGTCTGCCTCGTGACTGGACCCATGATCCCATGAACTGGGATCACAGAGCAGCCAAACTAAGTAACATTGGATAATGACCTACAGTACAAGACAGATGTCCATGCTGCCCTAAATGAAGTGTGAAATAAAATCATAAGCAGGAGAAGGGACCAATGTCCCTGCAGAAGATCCCACATAATGACACAGAGGCTCTGCCCTCTCAGAGGACCTCAGTCCCCACCTTATGTGTGGGCTGCACAGTGACTTCCCTCCTGAAGACAGTGCACAAAGAAGGTAGAGTGTCACCTTCCAGTGGAGAACCTGACAGCTTACCTCAGTCAGGTGATTGAGGCAAACATGCCAGTGATGACCCTTGTGGACAGCATGTCCACACTATCTACATGTAAACCCAGCATCCTCATGAGGAAAACATGAGGTAGACCCATAAAGAGCATCCCACCAAACAGCTGCCCAGTTCTGAGAACAGTGCAGGTTCTCAAACCCAAGGAAGTCTCCAGAACTATACAGCCAGTGGATCCTGGTAACAGCTAGATGTCACATGGGGTCCTATGTGGGGTCCCAGACCAGGAAGAAATGACATTTGTTGGAAGGGAAGGAACTATGAATAAATTCAGTTTTTATTCAATGATATATCAGCACCAGTGCACTGATTGTGACACAAATAGTGATGCTGTGAGATGTGATCTCAGGGAGACAAGGTGTGAGACTGTGCTTTCTTCCTAAATCATCTGTGAATCTATAGCTATTCTAGAAAAAACATTTATTAAAAATTTTTAACAACCTGAAAATAACAAAAACAAAGCTTTACTCTCTGGCCCTACTTTCTGCTGTGACTGTCATATTTTCTTAGTGCATTTTCCTGTCCTTGTTTTATCAGCTTGTCTGGTTTTTGTGTTGTGTTGTGTTACTGTAAAGTTGGTCTTGTTTTTTTTTTATTGCAATATAAGCATACCCACTTAAAAATTGTTTTTATCCTCACCCAAGGACATTTTTTACCCATTGTTTCTAGAGAGAGAAGAAGGGAGAGAGAAAAACATCAATTGGTTGCCTCCCTTACTTGCCCGAACCTGGGATCAAACCTACAACCCAGCTAGGTACATACCCTAACTGGGAATCAAACCTGCAGCCTTTCATTTACAAAACAATATACAGTCAATTGAGCCACACCAGCCAGGGCAAGAATATCCACTTTTTAATTTATTCATTTATGAAATCATGAATACTTATTGTAATTACTAGTGTTATATTATTTTTACATAATGATTTATTTTTTCATTTATGATATTTTTTATTCCTTCCTCATTTCTTGCTTCTATCATTGTATAGGTTTTGGAGATTTTTTTGTTTTTTTTGTTTGTTTGCTTGCTGATTTTAAGAGGTATAGAATACTTTGTGATTCTTTTACACATTACCACAATCTTCAATCCTTTAGAATTCTACCCTGTCTCCTAGAGTGTTGACATTTTGGGGAATTTTAGTTCCAGGTAATTGCAGACACTTTCTCTTCTGCATTTTGATGATCTTGCCTTTTTCAGCAGTAACTTCACTCTTCTTGCTTTATCTCTCACAACAGCTCCTGGAATTTCTAATTTGTGAAGACTCTCTTACAGTGTTGGCTTTGGGGGGGTCTCTGTCTAGCAAGGATTCCAAGACCTCTTTTAACTAAAAATGTTTTCATGATACCCTCACATTTGAATGAAGATTTGCTGAACATTATGTCATAGGTGCAAAGCTCCATTTCTTTGATATTTTAAAATCCTCCTCCACCATCTCCATGTGTCCAGTGGGGCTGATAAGTCTGATGTCATGATGACTCTTACTCCTTTTCGGGGGTGCCCTGCTCTTTGGCTGACACTTTTCCAGTCTTCCCTATTTTTTCTTATAGTTTGCATGATTCTGAGTGGGTGTGGTTTTCCTCACTGTCTCTCCTTCTGGAATTATACATAGTCTTCCACCTTAGGAGCCTGTCAGGACACTGCAGGTTGCAGTCACACAGGCCCCAGGTGGGCATGGTCCCCAGGGAGAAGGCAGCGGGGTAAGGCTGGGGCTCGGGAACCCCCATGCCCATCCCGAGGCATTGCATATTCTGCCTGCCATGCTTCAGCCGGGTGGGGCTCTTAGGCTGGTGAGCTTCGTGGGTGCTCCCACTTCTCACGTATTCTGATACGTATCCCCTCTTTTTCTCTCCCCCAGCCAACTCTCACCTTGGTCAAATCCCAGTGTGGTATCACATAGAGGAGAGGCCTGCCCTGACAGCACCCTCTCTTCCAACCCCACTCCCCCTGCAGCACACAAGGGCCCTCCCACCTGTGCGACTTCTGTCTTTCTGAAGGTACAGATCCTGTCCTCCTGGGAGGGATGAGTTAGCACAAACTCAGCATCCAGAGATGCCTGGGACATGGCCCTGCATGCTGAGGTCTGACTCACCCCAGGTGCTAGGTCTCCAGGGCACAGAACAGCCCACCCCTGCATATGCCACCCCCGCCAAGGTGCCACAGCTTCTTTGCAGTGACCTGTAGTGTCCTAGAAACTGCTCATGAGTTCTCAGTACCCTGTGAGCTCCAACACCAGCAAATGCCAGATCAGAGCTTCCCTGTGTTCAGCCTTATGCCATAAATAATATTCTTTCCTATCCTTGACAAATTTCATCAACTCCTGGCTCCTGTCAGCTCCCTTTCTAGGCCATGCGGATGGTGAGGTGCAGCTTTTCTTGGTAAAATCTTGCAGAGCTAAATGTAGTGAAGGGGATTTGGTTTCCCTGCCAAAGTTTGGCCAATGAATATGTTCCCATGTGCAATGTTACACGATGTATTTACTTTACCTGCAACATTCCTTCCCAATTTAAAGAAAGGTTGAGAGTTGTTGGGGTCTGCCCTGCCTGGTCTAAGGAAGCTGTAACCCCCCATGGCTAAGGCTGAGTGAGAGACCGCTGGACCAGGAGCTACTAAGGAGACAAGCTTATCTCCCTGGCAGGAGTGCTGCTTCTGCTCCTTGCCTGGCCCCCAGTGCTTGATCAGTTAGCCAATGACGGGTAAGATTCCCCAAGGGGAGAATCATCTAAGACAGGCATGATCACGTGAAGGCCCCAGAGAAGGACTTGGGGGCCTGTGGAAAAAAGGGGACATCGACCCTTGTCCCTTAGCTTTGACAAAGCCTGAGTCCTTGTTCTGGCTGTGAGAAATCCAAATCTCCCAGCTGCCTTTGTCTCCTCTGCCCAACTCAGGCTTTCGGAAATAACAGGGGCAGTGTAGTCCAGAGCAGAGTCAGCAGACCCCCAGGGTAATTAGACCTGGGGCATGGGATATGCAAGATCCTGTGAGACCTGCTTGCTGAGGATGCTCTTGAATATGAAGGCATGGGCAGGAAATGAAACTAGCTTTGTAGCTCTTAGGTGATAAAACTCCAAACTCAGCATAAGCCTTTGAAAGTTACCTATTTTGTTTGATATTCCCTTCCAGACTGTAATCAACAAACTATCTGTGTTCCTAATAAAAGCCTGCTTGGGCGGGAAGACAGGGCACTCTCCGCTAGAGAGAGTGGCCATGACATTCCTATTCCTCCACAGGACTCAGTTGTCCGTGTGTATTTCTCTCATATCATGAGCAGCTGCAGCACTTGCAGTCACCGCGGGCTGGTGGCTGCAACAGGGAGTTTGTTTGGGGAACTAGCAGTAAAACATAAAGGATCAAACAGGGGCATTTATTAGTGCTCTCTCCCAAAAGAGCACTTCAACAAGAATTCTGACAACAGCAGTTGCTTATCTGCCCTATCCATACTCTGGGACTGTCCTCAGTGTGTCACATGAGCAGCTCATTTAGTTCCCACAGTACCCAGCTTACAGAGGAGAAACTGTGCTTAAGGCCCAGTCTAACTCCCAGTGGGGGGCAAGTGAACTTGGAGCTCTCTGGCAGGCTGGCAGCTTGGCAGCCTGGCAGGCTTAGAACAGGGCTGCAGATGCCCAACTCCTAGGTGATAGCCCAGAGCAGTCTCCAGGTGCTTAATATCAGGCAGGGCTAGCTACCCGCACATCTGGAAGTGGTGCTGTCTCTCCAGCCAGAAGCAGCAAGGCGGGAGAAGGGCGTGTCCCACTCTGGGGTGTCGGCATGGATGGCTGTCCAAATGGCTGTTATGTCTAGATTTTGTCCTCAGCCTTCTCTTATCTGCTGAAGTCTGTGAGGAGGTAGCCTCTGACCTTGCTTGGGGAGAGGAACTGCAAAGACACCTACACCACCCTCCCAGCCAAACCTCCCTAGGAACTGGATGCACCATCTCCACCTTCCTGCCCATGCCCTCAGGAGCTCACTCAAGTGGCTGTCCACCCCACAGTCCATGGGCCATTCTGTCAAGTGGCCTGTGGCTTCCTGGTTGATGAGTGTCTCAACCCGCCCCTCCCACCCCAGCCCCCACAGCACCTCCAGCTCCTTGCTGGTCCCTTCCCTGTCTCACTGAGTCTGCAGGGGTTCAACCGGTCCTGGGCTTTGGCTTGTCCTTCTAATGATATCTCAGGGCCTCTCCAGTCCTAGGCCCCCTTCTAAGATGGGCACCAACACCCCAAAGCCCAGGTCCTGAACAAAATCCTGATTCTTCCAGAACCCCTGTAACCTCCTGCCTGCATGTGGTACTCAGTGTTAGTCATGTATCCGTGATGGCTCAGGCCTGGGTGTCCCCTCACCTCCTCCCTGACTTCACCTCCATACCCAGAGGTCCCCAAGTCCCACAGCCCCACCTCTCCACCACTCACTACCCCCTCCAACTTTCTCACTGCCTGGTGACCCCACACAGTGACTTCCTCCCGCTCATACCATTACCCACATAGAACAGGAGGGGCAGGGGTCCCCTGCTCTCAAGAACCCAAACCCAAGCCAGAGTCCCTGCCCATGCCCATCCACCAGCTTAGCACCCACCATGCTTAATTCAGGACCAACAGCCCCAGGGCTAACCCAACCCATGGCTTCAGCATCCACGCAGGCTCCCACCACCTGAAGGCCTCCCTGATCCTCCCTACTGGTGCTCCCCTCAGTCTAGCAGCCCCACTAGGCTGCCTCTCACATGGACAAGGACAGACAGCCTCTTCCTGGGCTCAGCCTCTGGGCCACATGGGAGGGCAGGCAGCCAACATTCCATCAGGACTTTTGAGCTGATGGGTATGGTAATGAAGGACACAGAGACCACCAGCCAGCCTCTCTAGCAACTGGCCATCATGGGCCACCTCAGGAAGCAGGGAAGGGCAGACTGGAATATGGCCACTTCCCACTCTATTCCCAAGATAGACTCAGAGGGCAGACCCCTAGGGCCATGACCAACTAAGGCCCCTGGTCCCCAGCCCAGCAGGGCCAGCACTCCAGGTCATGGATATATTGATGCCTCACCGGGGGCCTCAGAGACATAGTCAGAGGGTTCATGGGCCTTTATTAAACCAAGTCAGGACAGAGTGGGGCCAACGGCCAGAGCATAAGAGGCCAGGCAGGCTAGGGAGGCAGTACCCAGCACAAGGACCAGTCAGGTGGACAGGTGTTACCCCGGGGGTCTGTGAGCCCTGGCCTTCTTCTCTCAGGAGGAAGCCATGCTCATGGATCCAGTTCCCATCTAACAAGGTAGCATGGAGCCTTAGACAAAGCTATATCCCCCAGCAGTGTCCCCATCACTGCCTCCCAACCACAGCAGCATTCCTGTCACCACCCCCAAACCCCAGAAGCATCCCCATTGCTGCCCCCTGGCCCCAGTAGTGTCCCTGTTGCTGTTCCCCCACCCTAGCAAGGTCATCATCACTGCCTCCTGACCCAGACCCCAGGCAGCAGGCCTCCTCAGGGAAGAGGCTCCATGGGGAAGCATCAGAACAGGCAGAAGCCCAGAATAGACAATCAGGGGAGCACGGCAGGTCAGACCCTCTCTGACCCCACTCTCTGGGCCTGCTGTCACTTGCCAGAGCCGTTTCCATGGGAGTCCCCAGGGGTGAGCCTAGAGAAACCAGGCATGGACAGGATGAACCAGCTCTGGCTTCAGCAGGGAGGAGGGGGTCAGCTCAGGCCCAGACACACAGATCAGGAATTGTCCCTGCAGGCCTCAATCTCTGATCCTCTCCAGGCTACACACTCCCAAGATGACACCTATACCCTGCTTCACTGATCCAGACTTGGTGCAGCCCTCCCAATCCCTGAACCTAGGACAGCTCCATGACCCCCACCACCCATCTCATGACTCCCTGCCCTTGCCCCATCTGCTTGCCAATGTGGCTGAACCCCAAGCTCTGCACCCCAAAGAGGCGGGTCCTCCTGCTCCCCATTAGGGCTCCCCACTGCTCACAGAGCTTCTGGTGGGGTGTGTCTGACCAGGGAGGGGTTGTAGCCCTGGTTGAATTCCTGTGCAGCTGAGGAGTTATCCTGGAAGCCAGCTGGCTTGAGAGCAGGTGATTCCCAGAGACCAGAGCACAGGTGGCAGTGAGCTTAGGGATGGAAGGGGTGAAAGGAGAACGAGTGCATGGGGTGCTGTTGCCACCTGCCTATGGGCCCCCTGTGATGTTCCAGCCAAGCCCTGAACCTCTGCTGGAGAAAAGGAGCTTCCAGAGGACCCGTCCATGCTCTAGTTCCCACCCTTCTGAGAGAAGTTGGTATAGACCCTCAGGTGTCAGGGACCTAGGCCTTGCATCAGGAAGTACCACAGAGCTCCACAATGCTCCATGCCACCTGACAAGATGTGTAACCACCACCTAGTCACCATGCAAGGCATCCTCAGACAGCCATGGCAACATCGTTCCCAGATTCTATAGGAGCTCCCCAGTTCCGGGATCTGGTAAGGGCCCTGGGTTAGTGGGGGAGGCTGGGTAAGAAACCCACAGATGGACCTCAGCACCCTGGCCTCTCTTCACCACCAGGGTGCCAGGGCTGTCTGTACGGCCTGGGCCAGGGCTGCTACAGACTCCAAGTACTCTGGGCCACTGCCAGGCTGCATGAGGTGGGGCCAGGCTCCATGTTCCTGGCCTAAGGCTACAAGGGCCAGCCAGCCAGCAAAGCTGGGACCTATCAAGCTTCCACTGTAGTGGGCTGGGGGAGCACTCTGGCACCAGAATAGAATTAGGGGTTTAGGGACATTTCTGGACTTGAGGTACAGAGACAAGGACATGGGGTTAGGGGTGTGTTAAAACAGTGGTCCCCAACCTTTTTGGCTCCAGGGACAGGTTTCATGGAAGGTAATTCTTCCACAGACTGGAATGGGGTGGGGAGATGGTTTAGGGATGATTCAAGCACACTACATTCAAGTTCACCTCCTGCTGTGCAGCCCTGTTCCTAACAGGCCTGGAGGCTGAGGATCCTTGGGTTGAGTAAGGTATTCCAAAAGAGTACAGCCAGGGGCATGGGACCTCTGGGGGTGGGGACTATGAGATTGGATTGAGGACTCTTTGGGACTGTAGCAATGGTCCCCCACCCTAGAGCTCCTAAGAGCTCCCTGGGGAGGAGGTCCAGCCCAGTCTCACTCATATCCTCTCCTCCCACCCCCTTCCCTAGGATGCAGCAAACAGCACAGTGAGACTTTGAATACAAAACTGTAAACACGAGTCTTTAAAATGACAGAAGCCTGCTTGGACCCAACCTCAGCCAGAGGCCCCTGCCAAGGAACCCCAAAGGACCAGACCACACTCTACTCTGTCCTTTCTTCCCACCCAGCAAGCAGGGGAGGGCCCTTCCACTCACACACACCACCCTGCTCTGGGGCTGGCAGGGGAACAGGGCTGAGGTCAGTGGTCCAGCAAGTCCCTGAGATGAAGCAGCAGCTGCAAGTCTGGCACTTAAGCACTTGAGGGCGGGGAGAGGGGGAAGCCCGCCCCCATCTCATCTCAGGCAAACTGCAAAGGGCCTCACCAGCTAAAGTCTACATCCAGGAGCCGGCAGGCCTGTCACATGTCCAGGGCGTTGCGTGTGGAGGAGGGCCCATGGGGGCAGCCTAGCAGGCCATGCAGTAGCAGGGGTGGGGCACCAAGTTGTGCTGTGAAAGCTGTGACTGCAGCTCCAGAGCCAGTGGGGTCAGTGGGAAGTCCTGCACTTGGCAGCAGCACTGGAGGAAGGTGCAGGCATTGGTGGCAAGTGCCACCAAGTTCTTGCTGACAAAGATGGCCAGAGATGTGGCTGCCTGGGAAGAGCACCAAGTTAGTGGCACGCCAGCATGGCCACCACATTGATCATTGACTGTGACAAGGCTGAGGGTCAGATAGAGGCATCATCTTCTGTACACGATGTGCTCGCTCCACATGCTGACCTTGCAGAGCACCAGGCACCCACGCAGCACCAGCAGAAGCATGAAGGAGTAGAAGTAGGTGAGACCCTCAGCCCACAGGGGCAGTCTGGTGTGCAGCGGCTCCCACAGGTTGTCCTAAATGTCCAGCAAGCATGTCCTGTGCCACCCAGAAGGGGCAGCCACATAGGTCCTCATGTTTGTGGAAGGTGTGCACGTACTCCATGGAGTCAAGTGCCACCAGCAGCAGAAAGAGGCTCCTCATGCACTTGGACAGCAAGTGTCCTTGCACATCACCAGGTTGGCCTGCCTTGTAGGGCAGATTTATAGTTCTGGAAGATGAAGTAGAGCTTGATCTCCAGCACGAAAATGTAGAGGAACCAGAGGATCATGATAGCTGAGCTTGGCCGTTTGCACCTCAATGCCCACCTGCAACACAGCACCAGCAGGAAGCCCGCATCACCCAACAGCATGCTGATGCACACACCAATCTTGCACAGGCCCTGGTTCTGATCCAGGTAGACACTTGTGACCACTATGCTCCCCCACTATCCCCAGCATAGTCAGGTACAAATGGTGCTGGTCCAGGGGTGGCAACACTGATACAGAGTGAAGCCAGGGGGCCCCCAAATAGGGATTTATAATGGGGTCCAGAACTCAGTGTCCAGGAAATATATATATATATATATATATATATATATATTCCTCACCGCCACAAATCTGAACTGGGAGATGGAACACATGGAGCAGGGCCATTCAGAGCTGTGTTGTATAGCAACAGTTTTGCAGCTAACCTCTGGCATAGTCATTTAACATATCTATAACTTTTAACTGGTTTCATGGATATGTTAAATAGCTGTGGCCAAGCTTTGAGCCAGGGAAATGGAAGTGACTTCAACCCATGATGTAACTGGGAGACAACTCTCTCTGATTACAAAGCCTGCGTGAGAGCTAGGAGATGATTGGCTCCACACCATGGGGTCACACCTGCCCAGACTTACTTTGGCAGCCCAGAAGAGCTGGAAAAATACAGGAATGCTGGCAAGTATAACTGATTGTGGGAAGAGTCAGAAAAGGGGCTGCAGAGGAAGATTGGCCCTGGGATTTAAACCCAGGCACACAGCCATGAAAGGTTGGGACCATGTGGCTTTGGTGAGAGACAGGACCACATGGCTTTGGGTGTTCCCTTTTGCCATGTGGCTTAGGAAGCAGGAGAGATATTGCTGGGAGGAAAAGGGGTGAAAGTGTCTTGCTGGTGGGGAATGAGAAGGTGCCACATGGTTTTGAATTAACAAGATCACGGCAGTAACAGAGCTGATGGTGTCAGTAACTAAGGGGCTACCTGAGCCATGGACTTCTATTCCTAAGACACAGTACCCGGGACTGGGCAGAGGGAGAAGGAAGGATTGTGAGTATTGGTGGGTATTGTAAAGGACTTTAGTATTTTTAATGAAGATATTAAGTCATTACTCTAAGTCTGTGTTACTCTAAGGAATTATTTTGAATAAATAATCCCTTTTCACCAATCTCTGGCATTGAGAGATGTCATTCCCTGGCTGAGAGCAAGGTGAACCTAGTGGGGGGGACCCCAGGAACAGAAAGGGGAGTCCATTCAGTAATAGTATATCATTAACCCCTCCCCTGTCTGTTTTGTAGCAACACCAAGGTGGGCCACCAGGATCCTGGCCTTGGGGACATGTGGCCCCCACAAAGGGTGGGAGGAGTCCGGGCAGTGGCAGCTCTCAGCTTGTGGACATGGCACAGTGGGATACATCCAGCTGCTCCCAGGGCACCACAGCTCCTGGCACGAGAACTCTGGGGCTATCAAGGAAGACTGAGGCAGGGAGCAGCATGGGCAGGGACCCGCATACCCGCAATGAGCCAGGGAGCTCTGGGGCACAGGTGTGCTAGTGCTTGCCCGAGACCAGGAGCTGCAGTGGGCCCCCAGGAGGTGCTGCAGCCCCACCTAAGAGCAGAGGCCTCATTCCCTCAGCCGCCAGGAAAAGAAGGGAAGTGGCTTCTCCCTTCTGCAGGAGTCCCTGGGGCCCTGGTGGTTCATCCATGCTGGGCCTGCGTCTCCATCCCTCCCACTGTAGCGGCCTGTGCCCCATGCCTGAAGCCGTTCCTGCTGGGATTCTGGCATCCTCTCTCCCTACCAGCACCACACTGGGAGGGATATGGACCAGTGCCCTCAGTACTGAGCCTTGGAGCAGTGCGGGAGGCTGGCGTTGGCCCAGGCCACATCCTGAGACCCGTGTTTTCTGATCCAGGACTGAGTCGTCCAAGTCCTGAGGATTTCATCCCACAAACCTCTTCATGCCTCCCTACCCCTGCCTTGCAGCTCACCCCACCCCCAACCCCCACCCCAGCCAGCTCAGTTTCCCCAGGTTCACCCTCCACAGACACATGGACCACTTTCTGCCCTGCTCCCACCATGGCTTCCATAGCCTTGGGAGGCCGGTGCCTTGGCCTGCACACCCTGGGAAGGGGTGGCCCCTGGCACCTCTACGTAGGGCTCTGGAACCCCCCCTCACCTATGCCCACCTGGACCCCCTTAGGGTCCACATCCCCGAGCCTCTCACAACACTGGCACCAGCTGTCATGGCTGCCTGTGCTGATGGGAGAAACACACCAGACTGAGGGTACTGCACCTGGGCAGGGGCACAACTGGGGGCGATGGGGGCCCACACACCCTCTCCCACCCAGAAGTCCCTTGCAGGCTGACTTCCAAACAGGCCCCTCAACTTCTTCTCTCCCTGCCACAGCATGGCCCCAGGGCTCTGTTTACTGGCCTATCTAGACAGGAACATGAAATTTATTGTCACCTGTGACTCTGGAGCAAGTGCTTGGCCTGCTCCTGTGAAGGCCAAGGAGGCCCCTACCCAGGGTGCAGGCAGCCACACTCAGGTCTCCGATAACTCTGTGCTCAGACACCTGGAGTCAAGGGTGCCTCTATCTCCACAGTTTATGAGTTTCTGCTCCCCACCCACACACCCACCCTGTTCTCACCCCCTCTGGGTGCTTGTCCCAGGGGGCCCTGCACACACATGCCCAGGCCTCCTCTGGCTGCAGCGGAGTCCTGGGAACTTCCCCCCCACCCCCCCGGCTCAGCCAGGCAAAATAGCCAGAGAGCCAGCATCCAGTTAACCCCTTCCCTGTACCCACTCAACCACATTCTTGCTTCTGCTGCTACCTCTCAAACTCAGGCGCAGATCCCCATCCCCATGCGAGCTCACAAAGCCAGCCTGCCCTCTGCCCCCAAAGCCAAGCAGGACTTGACCAGCCCTCTCCAGCCCTCTGGGCCCTACCACCCTGGCTTCCAAATGCCCTACATCATCAAATGGATTTTACTGAAAAAAAAATATATATATATGCTTTCATCCTAAAGAAACAAAAGACACATTCTTTTCAAATGCACATTGAACATTTTTTAAGACAGATCATGAGATGGGACACAAAACAAACCTTACCATTCAAGAAAATTAAAATCATATCAAACATCTTCTCAGACCACAAGGGCAAGAAACTAGAAACCAATATCAAGGAAAAAACTCAAAAATACTCGAACTCATGAAGATTGAATAGCATGTTAGTAAACAATGAATGGGTTGAGAATGAGATCAAGGACAAATCAAAAAGTTTCTGGAAACCAATGAAAAAGAACTCACAACAGTGTAAAACTTATGGGACACAGAGACGGCAGTCCTTAAAGGGAAGTTCATAGCAATACAGGCCTACCTGAAAAAGATAGAAACATTTTAAATAAACAACCTAACCCTACATCTACAAGATCTGGAGGAACAACAACAAAGACATCCCAGAGAAAGCAGAAGGATGGAAATACCCAATATCACAACAGAATTTAATGACAGAGAAACTAGAGGAACAGTTCCAACAATCAGTAAATCCAGGAACAGGTTCTTTGAAAAGATAAAGAAAATTAACAAGCATTTCAGCAGACTCATTAAGAAAAAAAAGAGAGGGGACCTAAAGAATCACAATCACAAATGAAACTAGAGACATTACAAGCAACAACACAGAAATACAACAGCTTGAAAGATAGTACTATGAAGAGTTATATGCCAAGAAATTTGAAAACCTAGGTGAAATGGACAAATTTCTATAAAAACATAATCTTCCAAAAGTGAATGAAGAAGTATAAAACCTAAAAAGACTAATAACAGTTGACAGAATTGAGGCAGTAACCAAAAAGCCACCAGCATGCAAAAGCCTTGGACCTCATGGTTTCTCAGGAGGATTTTTCAACACATTTAAGAAAGAGCTAACCCCCATCCTTCAGAGACTATTGCAAAAGATCCAAGAAGATGGAAGAAAGCCGAACTCTTTCTATAAAACCAGCATCATCCTAATTCCAAAACCACATAAAGATACAAAAAGGAAAGACAATTACAAGCCAATATCACTGATGAACATAGATGATAAAATCTTCAACACAATATTGGGAAATGGCATCCAGCAATACATTAAAAGGCCATACACCACAATTATGTGGGATTCACCCCAGAGATGCAAGGATTGTACAATATTCACATATCAATAAAGGTAATACATCAAATGGAGAAAAGGAAAGGCAAAAATCACATGATCATATCAATAAACGTGGAAAAAGCATTTGTTAAGCTGCAGCACCCATTTATGAAAAGACATTTGGGAAAGTGGGAATCAAAGGAGCATTCCTCGATGTAATAAAGGCCATATACAAGAGACCTCCAGCCAACATCATACTCAGGGGAGATAACCCAAAAACTTTCCCATTAAGAACAGCAACAACACAAGGATATTCACTTTCACTGCTTCTATTCAACATAGTATCAGAAGTCCTAGCCACAGCAATTAGACAAAAAGAAGAAATAAAAGGCATACAAACTGGAAAGGAGGAAGTAAAACTGTCATTGTTTACAGATGACATCATAGTGTACAAAGAAAATACTATGGACTCCACTGCAAAACTACTTGACCTAATAAATGAATTTCATGAAAAAGCAGGATACAAAGTCAATATTCCAAAATCAAAGATATTTTGGTATACATTAACAATGATATACCAGAAACAGAAGGCAGGAAAAAAAATTCATTGCTATAGCAACAAGAAAAATAGAGTACCTAGGAAGAAATCAAACCAGGAAGGTAAAAGACCTTTACTCAGAAAACTACACAACGCTGAAGAAAGAAATTATGGAAGACACAAATAAATGGAAAAATAAATCATGTTCATGGATTGGAAAAATTTATGCCATCAAAATGTCCATGCTACCCAAAACAATTTATAGATTCAATGAAAATCCTATTAAAATACCAATGACATATTTCGCACTTATAGAACAAACATTTCTAAAATTTACATGGAAACAGAAACCACTCAAAATAGCTACAGCAATTTTGAGAAAGAAGAAAAAGTAGATGGGATCACCAAACCTGACATCAAACTATATTACAAGGCCACAGTAATGAAGAGAGTCTGGGCCTGGCCTAAGAACAGACACATAGATCAGTGGAGAAGAATAGAGAGTCCAGAAATAAACCCATGTCTCTATGGTCAAGTAATATCTGACAAAGAAGGCAGAAGCATAAATGGAATAAATATAGCCTTATCAATAAATGGTGTTGGGACGCCTGGATAGCTACACACACACACACACAAAAAATGGAACTCGACCTCCGACTTCCACCATACACAAAAGTAAACTCAGGATGGATAAAAGACTTACATATTAGCCTTGATACCACAAAAATCTTAGAGAAGAAAATAGGCAAGAAAATCTCAGATAGTTTATGCAGCAATATTGTCACTTATATGTCCCCTAGAGCAAGGGACATAAAGGAAAGAATAAACAAATGGGATTTCATAAAAATAAAAGCTTCTTCATGGCTAAGGAAAACATTAGCAAAATGAAAAGGGAACTAACTGTATGGGAAAATATATTTGGCAATGACATCTTGGAGAAGGGTTTGATTTCCCAGATAAACAACTCACATGACTCTACACCAGGAAGACCAATAATCCAATTAAAAGTTTGATAAAAGATCTGAACAGGGAGTTCCTCAAGGAAGACGTGAAGAGGGCTCAGAGACATATGAAAGGATGCTCAACATCACTAGCCCCCAAAGAGATACAAATTAAAAGCACAATGAAGTAGTAGTATCTACTGGTTAGAATGGCCATCATAAATAAATCAACAAACAATAAGTGCTGGTGGGCATGTGTGGAAATGGCAACCCTAGTGCACTGTTGGTGGGAATGAAAACTGGTGAAACCTCTGTGGAAACCAGTATGGAATTTCCTCAAGAATCTGAAAATGGAATTGCCTTTTAACCCAGATATTTCACGGCTGTGATAATATCCTAAGAATCTTGAAACCCTAACTCAAAAGAATCTATGCACCCCAATGTTCACAACAGCACACTTCACAATAGCCAAGTGCTGGAAGCAGCCTAGGTGCCCACAAGTAAATGAGTGGATCAGTAAACTGCACAACATTTACACAGTGGAATACTATGCAGCAGAAAAAAAGAAGATGCTCTTACCCTTAACAACAACATGGATGGAACTGGAGAGCATTATGCTAAGTGAAGTAAGCCAGGTGGTGAAGGAATAATACCATGTGACTCACCTATAAGTGGAACCTAAATAATAAAACAACAAGCAACCAAAATATAACCAGAGACTGATATTAAAAACAAACTGACAGTAACCAGAAGGGAGAGGAGAGGGAAATCACATGCAAATGAAGGAAAGGGTCATAAATGAACATGTATAGAAGACACATGGACAAAGACAAGGGGGGATGGAATTGAGGGTGGGAGGCAGGGGAGTGTGGGGTGAGGGAAAATTGTGGTAGGAAAATGGAGAAAACTGTATTTGAACATCAATAAAAAATAATAAATTAAAAGATCAACAACTATCAAAAAGATCAAGAAAAAGACAAACATGCATGTGTCTACCATGACAAAAAAACATGTCCTAATATTACTATTAGAAAAAGTATTTTCTTTTTATCCTCATTTGTAGCTGGAGAGAGAATTGGAGGTCCAGATTCCTCTGTACATGACACTTCAACAAAGTGGGGGAAGACATTGGAGGTGCTGGGGGAGAGCACAGATTGAGTCTGGTCATGGGCACTAGAATGTAAACGCTGGGTCATGGGTGTGGAGACCCTTTGGAGATAGATCTCCCCTCAGTGTAACATGTGCTAGTGTCAGTGGCCTAATGCACCTACCCCTTATCTAGCCAGGTAGAGTACTTCAACCCATTGACAAGTCCCTCTAGGATGCTTCATTGAAATTCTGCAAAGGCAAATCCACGACCAGGCTAGTAGACATCAGGAACACTCCACCACCTCCGTTTCATCCTTATGGCAGCCCTGACAAACCAATACATTTAATGGGACCCTGTGAAGATGTTCCTGGCAGTCCTGCTGAAGTAGAAGCAGAATTGAATAATCTCAATGTCCAAAATCACTGAATGGCTGAACACTGTGGAAACTACTTCTTTTAAGAGATAATATACAAATGAATAAGGTGACATCTTTGACCTGGCTACATCACAACTGCTTGCCTTGGTCTGTGAATTGCAATATTACAGGGAAATTATCCAACACTTCAGTTTCTCTTAATTTCTGTGTACAGTAGCCTCCCACCCCCATTCCATTGTTGAGATCTGTAAGACTTGGATATCTACAAGGAAATTAGAGCTGATTAATCCACCAGAAATGTGTGGTGGTAGGAAAAACAACAAAACAGCACAATGTGAAAGTTCATGTGTTCTACCATGAAGTGTCACATATTTTTTCTCTAATATTCTTTGACATATGTGAGGAGTTTTTTTCTCCCACCCATGTAGCTGAAGGGAGAAGTGGAAGTCTAGATTTCTAGGTGCATGGGAATGTTGGACACTTTATCAAATGCCCTGGGAGTGAGCTGAGGAAGCCATCCCTACATTTGTTCCTAGATTCTTGGCCCTCTCAGGTATTCTTTGGTTCCTGTGTGTGGAGAATGCCCCAGCCCATCTCTCACTTTAGACCAGCACTGGACAATGGTGTTCACCTGATACACCTGCACCCTGTCCCTGTAGTAGTTGTTGGGGGACTCATGGACCAGCTGGTGGATGATGTCACCATTGGAAGTCTGCAAAGATACAGCTGGGTATTGAAGCAGAAAGCATCAGGAGCCTTCTACCCAATCTGTGGTTCCATGTAATGAGGGATCTACCAACTAGTACACATTTATCAGGACAAGGTGAAGATGTTCCTCACAGTCCTGGTGAAGTAAAAGCAGAATTGAATGATCTCAAAGTCCAAAATCACTGACTGGCTGAATGCTGTGGAAACTACCTCTTTTAAGAGATAATATAGAGATGAATAAGGTGACATCTTTGACATGGCTATATTAGAATTGTTTGCCTTGGTCTGTGAACTGAAACTTGCAGAGAAATAATCCAACACTTTAGTTTCTCTTCATTTCTGTGTACAAAGCCCCCCATGCCCATTCCATTGTTGTGATCTGTAACTCTTGGAGGTCTGTAAGGAAACTGGAGCTGACTACTCCACTAGAAACATGGGGTGGTAGGAAAAAGAACAAACAGCACAATGTGAATTTGTACATGTTCTACCATGCAGTGTCACACATTATCTTCTCTAATATTCTTTGAAATATGTGAGGAGTTTCTTTCTCCCATTCAAAGTAGCTGGAGGGAGAAGTGAAAGTACCAATTCCTATGTGCATGGGATTGTGGGACACTTTATAAAAAGCCCAGTGAGGGCGCTGAGGAAGCCATCCCCATATTTTAGCCTAGATGCTTGGTCCTTTCTAGTCATCTTGGATTCTTGGGTGTGGAGAATGCACAAGCCCAGCTCTCACCTTAGACCAGCACTGGACTGTTTTGTTGGCCTTGTGTACCTGTATTCTGTCCTGGTAAATGTAGAAGTGGTACTCTTTGAACAACTGGTGCGCGATGTCAGTGTTGGAACTCTGCAAAGACAGAACTGGGTACTGAGCCAAAAGGAATCAGGATCTTTCCACCTATTCTGTTGTCCTATGTAATGGAACATCAAGCAAACTAGTACACAGTCTATCAGGACACAGTGAGGAGGGACCCAGTCACCCTGCTAAAATGCAGCAGAATAGCATCATGTCAAGATCTAACAATATTAAATGGCTGAATCACTCAGGAAATTTACAGTGCTTATAGCAGAATGTGTAGATGAATAAGGCCACAGCTGCTGACCCTGCTGGATTAAAATGGTTTGCATGCTTTGTGAGATGCCAAGATACACACAAATATATCAAGTATGTTACTCCAGTCAGTTTGTTTGTTTCTTTGTTTGTTTAGAAAAAGAACCCTGTATGTGTGATGATGTGCAGACTTGAAGAGGTCCAAGGGCAGTAGAGCTGACTCTTCAGCAGGATACATGTTATAGGTAGATAAACAATGGAAATGATCAAAATGGAAAAAAGAAGAATTTTTTTTCTCTACCATTTCAACCTATGTGAGACTTGGATTTCTACTATATCAGACACCTAGTTAGTAGGATTAGAGGTCCAGATCAATTTGGGAGCAGGCATGTGAAAACCTCGAGGCCCCAGTTTTGAGTCTTGGTTATGATCCCACCTCAGTTATCTCAGGACTCTGGGTGTGTCTGTCTCTCAGCTTAGGCTATTACTGGATGGTGTCCTTGGCCTGGAACATTTGTCCCTTGTATCGACTGATAGCGTAAGTGAACCCATCAGCCAACTTTGCTTTGAAGCCCTCCTTGGAATTCTGCAAAGACTGAGCCCAATACTACACTAGGTGTCATCATCGGTCTGTCTGGGTGTTGCCACTCTGGGTGATTCCCACCACAAAGTCTGCTCCCCACATCAGGCAGTCCTCAACCAACCAATTGTGGTTAAGTGAGTTCAGTGATGTGGGTCTTACACCCTTATGACCAGTGTCCTTAGAAGGTGAAGGAAGGACACATGGAAGCTCAGAAGGGATTCCATGTGACATAGCATTAGAAGATGGTCATGTATATAAGCAAGGGAGGTACGCTAAAAAAGGAACCAACTATGTTGACTACCGTACTTCTAACCACTAGTTTCTGGAATTGTCAAAAATTAAGTGTCTGCTCTATACACCACCCAGTGGGGTCCTATGTTATGGCAGTTTCAGCAAACTTCTATATACCTGAACACTGTTATGTGATCCCAGCAGCACTGCTGACATGGAACCCAAAGTGAATGACACCATGTCAAGCTGTGGTGAGAGCCTGAATCACTCGGGCGAACACCCTGCATTATTGGAGAAAGTCTTGAAAGACAATCCACATGACTATTCTGCACAATGGTGGATAGCTTAAAAAAAAACTAGAAAAACAAACAAAAAAGAAAGGTCAAGAAAGTACAAGTATGCTTGTTGTCTACTGTGACATAAAACAACATAGGTTTCCTAATATTCTTACTAATGCACTATTTTCTTTCTATGACACTTGAAACTGCAGGGTGAAGTGGAGGTCCAATGACTTTTTTACTTGGGCCTGTGGGACACTATGGGGAAAATAATTGACGGTCCCTGGGGGACGTTCCAGACTGAGTCTGTCTGGGTCACTAGAATATAATCTTGAGGTTATGGGCATGGAGACCCATCTGGGCTAGCTCACACCTCAGTGAGGTACTGTCTGGAGTCATTGGCCTCATGCATCTTCCACTTGTCCAGGGAGGTACAGTAATTGAACTCATTTAACAGCTCCCTGAGAACTTGATCATTGCAAAGCTGCCTGCATACAGCCTTCCAGTCCTACTTCATGCTAGGGCTAGCCAGGGTGAGGCCTCTAGCAGAAAAAGGCACTAGCCCTTCGGCAGGTACTTCTTGTAACTGTGCAGTGAGTCTGAGCTCTGCAGGTGGATCTGGAGCATCAGAAAGAAACAGGTTTAAATACAAATCTGATTTTCCCTTGCCTTTCCAGAGACAGGGATGTTGCCTATGCCTTTTACGTAACTCCTGACCATGAATAACCCCTTTCCAGATGATCTTTCTTGGCTGCAGTTCCCTCACCTTCTGGTGTTGCATCCTATGGATACTCCAGATCCACAGAAAGATTGTGGGCATGGCACGGATGCTGTGAAGTAGGGGTGTTGACCTGCACCAAGGCCTGCTTCAGTCAGAACAAGGACAAATGTAGGGGCTTCACAAACCCGTGCACCGTGTCTGGCCAGGTTCCCACTGTAGAAGCCATGGCCCTGGGAGAGGCAGTTGGGCAGCAGAGTCAGAGTCTGGAATCCTACTTCAATGCACCATCCCAAGGCAATCTTACAGGGCCTCTGTGCAAGCTCATGGCCAACCAGGGGACAGCCCAAGCCAACCCTGACACCTGTATGGCTGTCCTGGGAGAAGTAGGCCTGACAATGCGGCAGGTTTAACATGGAGACCCTGTGAGTCTATTCTTTCTAATGACATTTATTATCAAGGTCTATACACTGCCTACCCCAACCATTCATCACCTGGTCATCTACACTGAAGTTAGACATAGGTTGCTGAGCAGGCTCTAAGCACATTTCCTGTTTGGTGCTGGGGGATGGTGATGAGAAGAGTTGACACTGGGGAAGTGCAGGCTGAGCGAATGTGGAGTGTGGTAGGTTTGGGACCCTAGGGGAAAACACAGCCCAGCCTCCTTCTCATGGTATGAGAGCAGGAACCCCATCCACTCTTCTCTTAATTCTGTCCTCTTGGGATAGATGCCACCAGAGCTCAGGCATCCCTTGAGAATCAGATCTATAAGACCTTGTTGTTGCCAGATCTTACTTGTCACAGCCAGTGTGCTCTCAACACAGGAGGTCATTCAGGAACCAAGCACCACACACCTTTTTATTTCATACCCTAAGGAGTGTCCATTATCATTATTAGCAGGTAGGTCTTCAGGTGCCCTGAAGATCTGATTGTATCAGAACTAATAGAAAAAGGACAAGACCTGAAAAAGATATCTATTGTGAATGACTGATTCACTAAGTAGAGCTGAGGCCCTGGGAAATTGTCTGCTTCATTCACTGAGTTATGCTAACTGGCCCTAGTAGGACCTATTTGTACTAGGTACTTCATACAAATTGTTGAACAAATAAAGTCCAACTAGAACCATCTCAGATATCGGAGTGTGCCTGGGGACCCTGCTATCTCCAGCAATTCCTAACATGGCAATACCAAAGACAAATGCAAAGATCAGTGAAGTGCTTTCCCCAATATCTTGACAGGTTATTTCCCACTTGCTTTTCCAAACAGAAATGCCACAGGACATGATGTGTCAGGCAGGAGATTTTTCGTGGTGGACAGAAAAAAATAATAATTGGCATGAACTTCCACAGCACATCCAGAAACCCTGTCTGCACAACCAAATGTCAGCTGAAAGCTGCCTGGATTGTCCCCACAGTAGTCCCTGTGAGAACGTTATGTGGGGTTTCCTCTGTCACCCGACATTTCAAAGGAACTAACTGAGACCTAGTGAGATGTGGTGACATGTTTATGGCACACTGCTTTCTGTGGTCAGCACCAGAGCTGTGCTGACAAGGGAGCACTTGCTTAATAAGAGTTAGCATATGTTCTCGGAGCATAGGGGCTTGGGGGAAGGATGGGGGCATGATCTTGAAGGTCAATAGATGGGAGATGTTTCCACCCTGAATAGCTGGAGCCAGGAATTCTACCAGCTTCTTCAGTGTGCCTCCTTGGAAGGCCCGCATGCTGCAGGGTTCTCGCAATTTAAAGATGAACTCAGCTCCACCCTGTGTGGGATCAGGATAATCATCTCTTTAGTGCCATCACCATGAATCAGCAGGGAGATTGAGGTCTGGAGCTCATCCAAAACCGCTAGACCATCAGAGACTATTGCCAGAGAAGGTCCAGGAGTACCCATGCTAAATAGGATTTTATCAATAGGTTTTCAAAGTACCATAGATTTCTGGTAGAATGTGAGTATTTATTTAATTTTTTCTCTCTGGGCATATTTTTAAAATGAGGAGTGACAGACTTTCTGTAGTCATAGTCTTATAAGAACTTTCTATCCATGAAACCTCAATCAGCATTATCACTATAGGGAAGAAATCACACAGGTTTCATCATGTGAAATGGCTGTTCAAGGTCATGTAGATTAGAACTGAGAACTGTCCAAAGGAAGCAATGCATGGAATTTCCTCTTAGCTATCTGAGACTTATCTATTCCTGACATGGATAGAAATGGTTGGGGAACACTGTCCCTCCCTATTTGGGAATTTTGCATAAGATGGATAGACACAGCCTATGAAAACCAGTGACTTCAAAAAACACACTTATTTTCCTTTCTTGCACATTAAAAGGCACCTTGAGATGGAGAAACAGCACAGGGAAAATGTCTGGTGACACTGTGATGGAGAAATCTGGTCACCAGACAGGAGTCTGAGCAGATGACTCAGGTAGGTCCCATTTCTGAGGATGGAGACAAGCTGACAGGTGAGATAAATTACACTGGGGAAAAATGAATACCAGGGAATGCTGGGATGTCCTCAGACATGTTATAACCAGATTGGTAATTTTTTCTTTTGGTTTATTGTTGTTCAGTTACAGCTGTCCATATTTTCCCCACATTGCTCTAAATATAAACGAATGAGACACACTCAGTGGGTGCAAGGTAGCAGCCATCATCACAAAACTTCTGTTGGCACTGTAATGGTGCACTATTCATTTTGGAATCTGGGTTTGGCTGCTAAAATTTTACATGTGCATGTCCTTCCAGCTGAGGATAGTACACGCAAACATTGTGGTCTTAAGGATGTCACCCAAATTCAATGTCTTTGGAACCCCTAGATCTTCAAAGTATCCTATATTTGTATCTCCTAAAGGAGGATATGAAATCTAAATTAATTCAACGAAGGGAGTATTAGCCGAATATGACCAGTGACTGTAGAGAGGAGGGGAGGAGACAGAAACAATTGTGTGTGACACAGAGTTAGGAACAACCATGAAGGAGAATGGGAGAAACCACCCAAAAGGAACTAGCAGTGCCCACAACCACACTTCTATCTCTTAGGCCCTGGAATTGTGAAAAATTAACTGTCTTCTCCTTACATCACCCATTGGGTCCTATGCTATGGCATCTTTAGCAATATACACAGTTCCATGGGACAAACTTATGTGATCTTGCAGGACTGCTGACAGGCACCTGAAATGAATGACACCTCATCTACCAGCTCTCAGAGACTGCATAGCTGTGGCAAACAACCTCCATTATTAGAGACAGACTTCATTGACTGTTGAATTCTCTGCTCTGTCCACAAATTGAGTCTTCTCCTGGACATCCGAATGTAATCTTGGTGTCATAGGTGTGGAAACCAGCCTGAGCTAGCTCTCAACTCTGTGCAACATGTGCTTGTGTCAGGGAATGAAGCACCTTCCCCTTGTCCAGCATGGTAGAGTAGTTAAACACATTCATAAGTTCTTCTAGGATGTCTTCATCGAACCTCTACAAATACAAGCACAGTACCCAGCCACTAAGCATCAGAAACCCTCCAACTAACCTGTGGTTCTGCTTTATGGCAGGCCTGGCAAGCAGATACAGTCTATTGTGACAAAGTGAGGATATTTCTGGCAGCACTGCTGAAGTAGATTCAGAACTGAATAATGTCAAAGTCCAAAATCAGTGAATGACTGTACACTGTGGAAATTACCTCCTATATGAGGTAGTACAGATGTGAGTGAGATCGTATTTCCTAAAATGGCCAAATTACAATGGTTTTCTCTGCTCTGTGAACTGAAAAACTGCAGAGAAATAATCCCACATTTGACATTCTCTTAATTTTGTGTATAACCCCTCCTAATCCAGTGTGATGAAGTATAAGATTTGGAGGTATGCAAGGACAGTGGAACTGACTACTCCAGCAGAATCTTGGGGTGGTAGGAAAATCAACAAAAAGACCATAATGCTAACTTTCACAAGCTCTACTGTAAAGTAAAATATATTTTTTTCTCTATTATTGCTACAGACATATGAGGAATGTCTTTTTACCTTTCCTATATACATGGTGAGAAAAATGGAGGTCCAGATTCCCATGTGCATGGGATAGTGTGGAACTTTAGAAGAGGCACTTGTAGGGCTATGTGGAAGCCATCCCCATATTTGAGGTTAGATGCTTGGTTCTTTCATGTCACCTCAGGGTCCTGGGTGTGGAGAATCCCTGGCCCAGCTTTCACCTGACACGTTCGCTAGATTGTGGTGTCATTCTTCTGCACCTGCACCTATAACATGACTCTGTACATGTTATAGTCAGACTCATGCACCACCTGTACATGGACAACATCATTGGTCTCTGCAAAGACAGAGCCAGGTACTGAGCCAGGAGACCTAAGTAATATTCCACACAAAATGCAGTCCTGTGTAATGGAGACCTAGAAGCTTGAATGCCATCCAAATGCACCTATTACCCTTCCTGACCTTGTGTCACCATAATAGCTAATGTCTTTTGTGTCTTCATGGAAAATGTTAATACAAGGCTAATTAGGATAGAGCCAAGGGCTCATGGGCATTCAGTATAACAATGACAAGAACAATGGTGCAGTGTGCCTCCCCATAACTCTGTCTCAACTTTCCAAGCACAAATTCAGACATGCACTTTGCAAAGGGTGAAGGAATTGGAATGAAAACACTGGAAAAGAAACTCTTTGGAAGGCTCCATGCTATGCTGCACAGGCATTATTGCACCGCAATGAAAAAACACCAGAGGCATTTCCTGAAAGGCATCACTCTCTTCATCTGCGCAATTAATTCCATTTTTCTGTATGTTTCAAATTGAACTCAAGCTGGTCCTTACTTTCTATTCATCATTATGAATCAAATAATGGTAACCCCCTATCTATATGACTAGTGGCACAAAACAAAATTTTAATGCTACAAAGAGAACACATTTTAAATACTTTCTTCCATCCATACCTGAAAATTCTCTTTTCTTTTGCTCATGCTTTGGAATTACTTTTAGAAAAATCTGGATTTAATGGTGGGCATCAGTAAATTGGGAGGGAATGCTACATTACATGGGCCAGTGGCTTTCTGTTCATCTTAAAGAAGTAAAGTTAGCATGATGCCTGGCCACTCTGGCCTGCTTTGTCCTCAGCTGGGTCCTACCTCCTTCAAATGTCAGGTGATGCTGCCTTCCCAGCTGCTCAGATTTGTATTTCCTAATACAATGCAAGAGAGCTCGGACCAAGAGGACCTTTCAAAAACTTGAAGTGGCACACGTCTTCAAAGTGTGTTTAAATAATCTAGACTTGATAAACTTGTTTGGTCCCAGAAATGCAAGGATGGTACAATATTTGGAAATCAAGAAACATAATTTATCACATAAACAAAAGGAAAGATAAAAACCATGTGATTGTGTCAATAGATGGAGAAAAGGCATTTCATATAGGACAGCACACATTAATGATAAAAAACACTCAGTGGAAAAACACTCAGTGGAACACTCACTATACATCATCATAATAAAGGCCATTATGGGAAACCTACAGCCAATATCACACTCAGTGGGAAAAATGAAAACCTTTCCTATTAATTTGGTACAAAGCAAGGGTGTCCATTTTCAGCACTTCTATTCAACAACTATTGAAAGTTCTAGCTACACCAATCAGGAAAGAGAAAGAAATAAAAGGCATTGGAATTGGAAAAGAGGAAGGAAAACTCATTATTTGCAGATGACATGATAATTTACATAGAAAACTCTATCATAGAGTCCACCAAAAATCTACTCAACCTAATAAGTGAATTTTGCAAAACAACAGGATATGAAGACAATAGTCAGATATCAAAGGCACTTGTTTTACCAACAATGAACTATCAGAAACAGAAAATAGGAAAACATCCCATTTACTATAGCAACAAGGAAAACAAAGAACCTCGGAATAAACCTAAATAAGAAGGTAGAAATCTGTACCCAGAAATCTACACAACACTGAAGAAAGACATTAAAGAAGTTACAAATCAATGGAAGAACATATCATGTTCATGCATTAGAAGAATTAATATCATTAAAATGTCCATACTATCCAAAGCAATTAAGAGATTTAACACAATCTCTATTAAAATACCATTGACATATTTCACAGATAGAAAACAAATATTTCAAAAATTTATATGGAACCATTAAGGACTTCAAATAGCCTCAGCATTTTTGAGAAAGAAGAACATAATAGGAGGGAGCATAATACTTTGGGTCAAAATGTATTACAAAGCCACTGAGGTCAAACGAGTCTGGTACTGGCATAAAAACAGACACATAGATCAATGGAAGACAATAGAGAAACCAGACATAAAGCCATATCTCCATGGCTTTATGTTCAACCAATATTAGTTTAAGGGAGCAGGAGCACAAAGTGGAATACAAATAACCCCTTCAAGAAATGGTGGTGCAAGATCTGGACAGGTTCATACAAAGAAATGAAACTAGACCATGGACTTACACCATATATGAAAATAAGTTCAAGATAGAGAAAGGACTTAAATATAAGTCATAACATCATAAAAGATTTAGAGGAGAACATAGACAGAAATCTTTTAGGTATCTAACACAGTAATATTTTCACTGAAACACACCCAGGGCAAGGGATATAAAGGAAAAAAATAAACAAATGGGACTGCATCAAATTAAAAAGCTTCTGCACATCTAAAGAAAACATCAGCAAAATGAAAAGGGGACAAACCATATGGTAGAACAAATTGGCAGTGAAACTTTGGACAAGAGTTTGATCTCAAAATATGTAAAGAACTCACACGACCCCACATCAAGAAGAAAAAAAATCCAATTTAAAAATGGTCCAAGAGCCTGAAGAGCACCTTCTCCAAGGAGGACATACAGAGGGCCCAAAGGCATATGAAAGGATGCTCAGCATCAATAGCCATCACAGAAATTCAGAGTGAAATAATAATGAGATACCACTTCACACTGGTCAGAATAGCTATCATAAACAAACCAACAATCAACAAGTGCTGGCTATGATGTGCAGCAAAGCAAACCCTAGTAACCTGTTAGTGAAAATGCAGACTGGTGAAGACCCTCCGGAAAACAGGATAAATGTCCTGAGCAAGCTAAAACTGTAACAGCCTTTTGACATGGTAATTACACAGTTGGGATTATACCCTAAGAACCTGGAAACACCAATCCCAAGATTGTGTCATCAGTGTTCATAGGAGCACAATTTTCAATAACCAAGTGCTGGAGAGAGCCTAAGTGACCATCAGTAAATGAGTGCATCAAAAAATGGTGTACATTTTCACAATGGTATTCTATGCAGCAGAAACAATGAAGGAACTCTTACCTTTTGCAACAGCTTTGATGAATCTGGAGAGCATTATGATAAGTGAAATAACCTAGGCAGTGAAAGATAAATATCACATAATGTCACCTATAAATGGAACCTCATCAACAAAACAAGTGAGCAAAATAGAACGGGAGACATGGAAATTAAGAACAAACTGACAGTACTGGGAGGGGAGTGGGGAGAGGAATAACATGTGAAAGGAGAAGAAGGGTGTAGTCAAGAAACATGTATAAAAGACCCATGGACAAAGACCAAGTGTGGGGAGGATTGGATGTGGGAGAAGGGAGATGGGTGGTGGGCAGGGCAGGGGAGAGCAATGGTGGAAAGTGGGGACAACTGTAATTGAACTGTTATGATTAGTTAATTTAAAAACAACAAAAAGAAACAAAAAATAGAAATACATCTTTTTATTTATTAATGGAGGAAACTGGTTAGCTTCTTCCTTGCTGTATGTACGTATGGCCTGTTGGAGTTGAGGATGGTATGAAAGGGCTGGAAGTTCTGGTATGGGATATGAGGAACAGTAATTACCTGGGGTGCCATTATCAGGGATATGACCTTGTTCCCCAAACCAAACTCAAAACTCACCATCTGAAAGGGCAAACATGAGAAAAAGAGTACCATTATTTATTTGGACAAAAAGCCTATATCTGTGGTGAGTTTGAGAATCAAGAAAATAGTGAAAGCTGAATCCTCTTCAGAAGTTCACTGTCTAGGTGGGTGGCTGTTACATAAATTAGTAATTATATATGTTCCTAAATTCTTGCCATGGGCTCTTTGAAGAAAAAAAATTCAGGTAGATATGGGATCTGGCCAGTTTTCTTACTTTCTGACCAGACCTGAGCAGAGATATGGTGTCTAACAATCGTCTTTACAACTGTTTAGTTTATCAACTTCAAAATTGTCGTATCTCCACCCCATAATGCCTCTGGAATTTTGATTTATGTTTATAGTTATTTTTTTAACATGGAAACAACCTTAGAGCTAATTTAATAGAACACCTTGGTTTTATAGATGAGAGAAACCTGGCCAATGAAACAGAGTCTTCATGCAAAGCCTTTCCAGCTGACAGTCACTCTTTTCTCCAAACTTATTGCTGGCTGACACTGCTTTCAGGGGTCAGCAAAGTGGACAAGTCAAACTAAGTGTAGCCCTTGTATTCACAAATAATTCAAGTGGTCAACAAGAGAAATAAAATATTGCTAACTTATTTTTTGAAATGGATTTCATTGATTATGCTATTCAGTTGTCCTCTTTTTCTCTCCCCTTTATTTCCCTCTATTCTGTACCCCGCCCCCCAGCATCATTCTCCCACCTTCATTCATGTCTGTGTGATTTGCATCACACATGTAAATTCTTTGGGTTCTCAATTCCCTTAATTTTCTCAAACTGTACCTGTCTATTTGGTGCCTTCCATTTATGTTTCTTATTTCTTGTACTTTTCCCCCATTCTCACCCTCTCCCTCACCACTGATAAGCTTCAATGTGATCTCTATTTCTTTGAGTCTGTTCCTGTTCTAGTTATTTCCTTAGTCCCTTTTTTCTTTTTTTTTAGGTTCAGTTGTTGTGAGTTGTAAGGTTTTTGTTATTTCACTGTTGGTATTTTTTATCTTCTTTAACTTATACAAGTCCCTTTAACATTTCATATAATAAGCACTTGGTGATGATGAACTCCTTGAATTTGAACTTATCTGGGAAGCACATTATCTGCCCTTCTGCACTTTATTTGCCCTTCCCTGCTACATGACAGCTTTGCCAGATAGAGTAATCTTGGAGGTAGGTCCTTGCTTTTCATGACTTGGAATATTTTCTCGTCCATTCTTACCTGCAAGGTTCCCTTGGACAAATCAGCTGATAGTTTCATGGCAACTCCTTTGTAGGTAACTGTCTCCTTTTTCTCTTGCTGCTTTTAAGATTCTCTCCTTGTCTTTAATCTTGGGTAATGTAATTATGATGTGCCTTGGGTGTGTGCTTCCTTGGGTCCAACTGTTTTGGGACTCTCTGAGCTTCCTTGACTTCCCAGAAATCTATTTCCTTTGTCAGAATAGGGAAGATCACCTTCATTATGTTTTCAAACAAGTTTTCAATTTCTTGCTCTTCCTCCTCTCATTCTGGCAGCAACATTATTCTGATGTTGGAACATTGAAAGTTGTCCTGGGGACTCCTAAGCCTCTCCTCATTTTAAAAAATTCTTGTTTCTTCATTCTGTTCTAGCTGAAGGTTGATTTCCTCTTTCTGCTGCAAATCATTCATTTGAGTCCAGATTTCCTTCACATCACTGTGGGTTTCCTGTACATCTTGCTTTATTTCACTTTTCATAGCCTTTACTTTTTCCTCTATTTTGTGAACACACTCAACCATTTCTGTGAGCATCCTGATTACTGGTATTGTGAAATCTTCATCTGATAGTTTGGCTACCTCTTCATTAGTTATACATTTTTTTCTGAAGCTTTGATCTTTTCTTTCATTTCAGCCAAAATTTTTTCTCAGTGTGCCTGTTATGAAGTAAGATGTGGAGCCTTAGGTATTCACCAGCATGGGGCAACTCAACTGACTACACTTTGGTGGTGTATTTGGGGGATAGGTCTGAGAGAGGAGAATAGGACTTGCCCAGCTCTCAGCTGGCTTTCAGTCACTTCCTTTGCTACAAACAAGCATATTGGGCCCTTGTGGATCTTTTTCCCTGGTGGGTGGTATTGTGTACATTCTAGTACCCTCTGGGTCTCTCCAAGGAACTTTTGAGTGAGGCTGAGAGTTTCTACCAATGAGGCAACTGTCACAGGTTTTTTCAGTCAGAGGCTTTGAAGCTTTATTACCCCACATCGACACTGTGGATTACATAGTCTGTGTCACTTCCCAGTTGTTCCTCCCAATTTAGCTGCACACAAATATGAGTCTGCCCACTGTGCACTCCACCACCTCACTCAGTCTGCCAGTAGGACCACTGACTGCCATGGTCCTCCAACCACCACTTTGCTGCAAGTTCTCTGAGTCCTCTCTACCCACCTCCACCCCTCCTGATGATTTGGATGAATGTTCCTTCTTTCATTCCTTGGTTGTGGGACCTCTATATATTTTGGTTTCCTGACAGGTCTGGTTACCCCTTGTTTTTAAATTTGTTGTTGTCCTTCTTTCTGTTGTGCAAGAAGGCAAAGTGGATCTACCTACACCTCCAACTTGGACAGAAGGCCTCACTAAATTCTTTATCATTAATTCAAGTAACTAAGGAAGGTAATGGATCAAATGGACTTTGAGGGAACTGTCTGTTCCTTAAAGAAATGGGAAGGAGAGTCTGAATTTTGGCTACCACCAAAATTCTTGTCACATGGGAGTTGCATTTCATCTCTTTTAAGCAACATGGCCAATTAAGCTGACTAAAAAAGGAATTAAGTGTGATAGGTGGAGGAACCCTCCAGAAGCAAAATAAGAGTTGTATGATATAAAATCATATGTTGTTAACAATGGGTGACAGTATTCCTTTGACTTCAGAAGTGAGGAGAACACTCCAAATATGGAACAAAAGCTCTTGCCATGGGACTCCACAAGGTTTTCAGATTTGGTCCCCAAACTGGGATGTTCAGATCCAGAGGTAGAGAAGAAAAGAGAGAAGTCAGCTGGGACTGAGCAGCCTGGTTAATGTGCAAATGTGTTCAAGAGCTAAAGAACACACAAGAGAATGTTGTGTGCTTGTCCTAGGAAGCAGCAAGAAAGCTTTCAATCTATAGGTGCCTTGCATTAAAAGGAAAGTTCCCTGAAACAATGCCCACCTCAGTCTATAGGATGTGCAGAGGTGAATTTATAGTACCTACAGAGAGCAGGAAGCTCAGCCTCGAAATTAAACATGAAGATTGATCCAGAATAGTAGAGACCCTGACAGAAGCAAATATAAAGCTGTTCTTTAGGAACACTTCCACAACCATGAGCTAGAGATACTTCATAGAAAGGACAGGTCTGCCAACAATGAACCAAAACTCAAATTGACATAATCAAAAGACTACATGCATTCACCATCCACATTACATGAGGAGCCACCATGAGAGAGAGATGAGAAGAATCCACACAGGAAGAATTAACACTCTTGAATAACAAATAGCTCTGACTAGTGTGATTCATTGGGTTGTGTATTGCCCTTCAAACTGAAGGATAACTGGTTCGATTCCCTGTCAGAACAAATGCCTGGGTGGTGGATGAGTTGCCCAGTGGGGATGAGTAAGATGCAAACAATTGATGATTATCTCCTTCCTCTGTCCCTCCCCCTCTCTCTAAAAGGAATAAATAAATAAATAGATTAATTATTTAATTCATGGAGAAGAGAAAAATCTAAAGGGAACCATTAAAAAGGTACATTTCAGCTTACTGTAGATAAAAGAAAGTCAGAAACACACATCTTCATAGAGAAATGGAGTATTAGAAATGGAAAGAGTGAGTTTGAAGAAAATTTATTTTTAATTGCTGTAAAACATAATTTAATTTTTAAGTAATCATAACAGTGTATTCTGTACTACAGGAAAGCTTACATAAAAGGAAAATATGGCACAACAATAAAACAAAGGCTACTAACCAGCAATTGAGAATATACCATTATTTATTATAAACCCTAAGTTTAGAACTAAATTAAATGTAGATGTATAAGATTTTAAAGGAAAAAAGATGAAATGGAAGAAGAAAAATGTGCTCAAATAAAGACTGAGAAGTCATTTAAAAAGGAAAGAAATAAAAAATAATTGGTACAAAAAGAAAACAGCAAGATTTTAACTGGTAAATTTCATCTATCATCAATACAAAAGAGTTGAAATGTGACTAACCAAGACAGTTTAAAGAAACTGCCATAGACCCAGCCATATGTACTTTACAAGAATCCTAATTTAAGCAACGAGATACAGACAGGTTAGACATATATATGTACTTATATATATAATATAGAATACATACATTTTTATATTATATATTAAATGTAAGTATGCACTGATATAAATGTATTTATCTATAAATACAAATATATGTATATATCAGCTTAAATTTATAAATGCATATAAATATATATCTTTATATTTATTAACATGTAAATATATAATGTGGTTCTGTATATAAATATATAAATATCAGTGAATATAAATAAATATTTATATATCCAATTATATCCCAGGTTATTTGTGTGTATAAGTTATATATAATGGTATATATTTATATAACATATAATAAAATAAGTCCTATATTTAATGGATATAAATATATAATTATAGTAGCAAATTGATCTCTTGAAATCCCATTGAAAGTACATACAAAATTAAGATACCTAGGATTACATTTTAAAACATGTGTAACACCTGTCTGGGCAAAAATTACATTACTTTTTAAAGGCTTTAATAGAAGTAGTGAGAAGAATAAGTTATGGAAAAGTATAGAAAAAAAATCCTAACAAAGTTACTTTTTCCATATAGTTCTGTAAATCTGATGCTATCCTAATCATGACACTAACCATATTTTTTAAAGAAATTGACAGGTCTAACACATTTGTAGAAGTAACTTGCAATTTTGCCCATGTCTCTATTCCACAGGAGCAGGTCCTCACACCAACTGTCACATAGACTTGGTTTCCCCAGGTCTGGTCCCTCATACTGCAGGCCATCTTCCTTGTCTTTTTGGGCAGGGTATCTGCCAACAGGTCCAAATGGCAGTTGAGGTACTAGGATGGAGACTGTGATGAGTGCTTCACTTCAGTGACATGTCCAGGGTGGAATGGGTCTGGGAGCTGCTCCTGATGGAGGAACAGTGCTCACAACACTGTCACCAGAACTCAGAGCTCTCCAGGGAACTGTCTGAGGTGCCTGATGCTCTCTATGCTTGGGCCTACTGTTGGAACACCTTCGAAGAACATGCAGTGCTAAAGAGCTTTTCTGCTCAAAAAAAGATGCATCTATCTGCAAATGGAACTTTTCTATGATGCCAAATCTCTAGCAGCTAATTTTTGCCTGCTGTGTCTGCATGTGTGCATTTTCATGTATGCAAGTAGTTCTGATATTTTTTAGCAATGTACATGCAGGTTAAATTCCTTCTTTCAGAACTTGGTCTCCCTGCTGTGTGGGTGTCTGGGCAATGTACCTCAATCTAACCTGGGTTTGCACTCTGTGGAAAGGAAATCTGGACTTTCTGAGAAGAAAATCAGGTGCATTGGGACAGAAAGACATTTTTAAGAGTGGCATGCCTCCACACTGGGAACTCTGAGATCTTCATGCTGATCCTCACTCTCATGTCATATATTCTTAAGTCTGAGGTGGCTGTTTAAAGCCTCGGCAAGTTTTTAAGTCAGACTTTTATTGATAGAAAAGGCCTTAATTCCGAAGTTAACTTCAAAAACCCCTTCTTGATAGAAATTAATTACTCAAAGTTGAAATGACAGAAGAGTTATCTCCCTGAACAACAGATGCATACCAACAAGATTCATTAAATGTGAAATCCTTTGTTAAATCATGTAAAAGACTAAGGAATCCAGTAAGTCCCAGAACTAATGTTCTCACTAGGATATAACTTCACACCTTCAAAATCCCTTTAATTACATCACATTACACAAATCACTGCTATGATCACTTATTCATTCATAAAATATTTGTGAGCTTATACTCTGTATGAGATGGTTGCAAGTTGCTATAGATGTATAGACAGACTGGTGCAGTCCCAACATGGTTTGTAAATGCTCATTAGAAGTAACAACATATTGGAGCTTTGTGGGAGAGTCCTGGTCTCTCAGTAGTGGGCAGAAAAGTGTGGAAGATTTGGCAGTGGGTGGCAGGGTGGAAGTAGGGTGCGCATTAAAGAGTGGCCCATGGGGCCTCCTGGAAAATGGGGACTAACTGGAGAAGCACCAGAGTTGAAAGCATTGCTGTTATTGGAGCCCACCAGGTAAGGGGGCATCTCTAGACTGTGCAGGCTGGAGAAGCCCCAGCCTTGGGCAAAGCCCCAGAAGCCATGTCATGGAGGTTTCACCCAAGATGCCTTTCTTGTCCACATGGATGCCAAGGTGGCTCTCCAGTACTTGGCCCCACATGCTGAACTCTCCCACAGGTCCTTGCTTTGGAAGATCATAGTGAGTGTCAGTGACCTGGTTATTGGATTCACTGCTCAGGACTGTCCTCCTGGAAAGTTCTGCCATCTCCTTGCTCAACCAGTTTCTATTAGTGTGCAAACCATGCAACCTTTTTGCCCTCCTTTTTTGCCAAGTGTCAGCTTGAACAGGGTGGTTGAGGCCAGAAGGGTGCACTATCCTTGGCAGGTTACCCTTTCTTAGCATCACGACTTTTGTCATGGTTTCCACTTTATTGCATTTCCTAATATTTTGTCAGTACTGTCCCTTGGGCACTCCCTGCCTTCTTGGTATCACTGGTGCTTCAGTATTGCCCACTGCAGGAAATAAAGGTGAGCTAAGGTTGAAAAAATAATACAATGAAATAAGAAATTGAATTGCATTTTCTTCATATCAACAAATTTTATAAATTCTTGCTGGGGTTCCCAGCAATCCCAATAAAGCTAATTAAATGCTCATATTATGGACAAATTAAACCACATTCCAAAATAGATTATGGGATTGAGAGCTATAACAAATCAAATTGCCCTTTACAACAGTGTGTTCAATTCCTTAGTGTACCAAAAGTAGGTAAATCTCTGCCAACACATTCTGCCTCTTGTCATTTGGTTCCTGGTGAAAACTGTGGGAGATCCTTCTGGTGCAGATTTTCTTGCTTTGGACGGAAGTCCATCTCTGTGTGCATAAGGTAATTTCTCTTAGTGGTGACCAAATGAAGTAGAGGTTTAGTGAGAATCATAAAATAAGAAACAGCAGAGGAAAGCACAGTGAAATGTTGTAACATGTGAAGTAGAAAGAGTGTAAAGTACTGAGGGGATATGTAGAAACATCTATTCCTCTACTTCAGAGATAGAAATTTCCAATAAAAAGTTGTGGTGACTCTCACGGAGTAAGGTGTTTGGACTCAGAGTCACAGATCTCTTCAACAAAACAGGAGCCACATTACCATTTCCATTTTTGAATGCACAACTGGTACAGTCACTAAATCTTATTAAGTCCCTGTAAGACTCTTGGGAGATGTAATTGTCAATTTTTATGCACTGTGTAAAGTGCTAACAAACCCTAGGCTTCTATCATTATAGTTGAGCCACTTTCCTCCAGAGCCCAAATAATGTCATTGCCAGGACCAAGGAGTTTAGAAACTTTACTGCTTTCATGGTTGGTCACAGAGGACAGCACCTATGGTTGATTTAACCATCCAGGTAATTAGTAAAATGAGTTAATTTTTGGATGATGAGAAATTTTTTATGCTGACTATATTGGCCTAGTAATGAAGAGAGCCCACAGATATATTCTTCTGCATTAATGCAGATTAGGGACATGGCGCAAAGACCCTGAGCAAGTATCTCTGTTTGTTAGAGCTTTGTCCCTCTATACCAAGGTTGTGGGTTCAGTCCCCAGTCAGGGCAGATATGAGATGAGCAATGAAAGTGTAGCATCCAGTAAACACGAGAAAAAATATTGGAGACTTTCAGGGTATCAAAGATGTTACTTTACTGGCCAAGTTTAACCTGCGCAGGGGCGAACTCTCAAAGTGTCCAGTGACACAGTGCCCACAAGGAGCTGCAAACAAGAGCCGCGCTGAGCGCTTACAACTACATCCTTATATAGGGGCGGGCAAGCAAGCATTATACAGAAGCAGACGTGGCAGTTAGCAATTCGCTTACAAAGACTGTGCGTGGGAATTTCAAACCAAGCATTCTTGCATAAGGCGGGAAGGCAGGATGTTTGTTCATTAACCTAGTAATCTCCTGGCTCTAGCTAGCTAGGTTCTTATTTTCTCATTAAAACTACAAAGCATTGCTTATCTAGCCTACCCAGGGGAGAGCATCTGCTCAACACAGGATGTTTGCTTAACTGCACTTTGTCTCATTTATCATTTCTTTTTTAGCTACAATGTGGTTCTTGTTTACTAAGGTTAAATTTAGTTCTTAATTTCCTTATTCCCAACAGAAAGCATAATTCCTTGGAACAAAACAATATTTCTGTCTCTCTATCTCTCTCTCTCAAATAAATAAGTGAACAAATGTGTATAAAAAAAGAAAGAGATGATGGCTGAATACATGCAAGCTGAGTCCACTTGCTATAGACCCCAGCATAGATTTAGCACTGAGAGTATTCAGACATGTTGACATCATGGTCTCTTGATAGAATGTCTTCTCTCTATTCTGTCAACCTTC
This sequence comes from Phyllostomus hastatus, assembly GCF_019186645.2. Lineage (NCBI taxonomy): Eukaryota > Metazoa > Chordata > Mammalia > Chiroptera > Phyllostomidae > Phyllostomus > Phyllostomus hastatus. The sequence goes on from NW_025333828.1 coordinate 142,700, forward strand.
AGTTTCTCCCTCTTTCAAACCATTCCCTACCTACCTGAAGCCTGGATGATCTTTTGAAAATGTAAGTATGTCTTTTATTTCAAACCTACACAGGTTTCCTTTGGCCTTTAGAAATAAAACCAAAATCCTTTACATGTCCTTTAGGCCCTCCATGATCTGACTTTTGCCTCCTTTTCCATTTGTGTCTCTCCCTTCACCCCATCTATCCGGTCACACTTTCTCATTGTCTTTGGATCATGCTCTTTAACACCAGATTACAATTGTGGCATGCCTTGGGTTCTAAAGTTCCCTTCTGGAATTGTTGGAAGAGTGTTGATACTTCTTTCAAGCATTTCCTATCTTTCCACTCTTCTCTCTGCTCCATAATTTACACATATCTTGAAATATCATTGTGACAGGACATACTGTGCAGTAGCTATTCCCAGACAGGAGCTGGACAGCAGCCAGTCCCACATAAGCAGTTATCTCAAGGTCATATGCTAACCCTGCTTTCTGCTCCTGTACGCCCGCTTTCAGCAGCTGCATTCCTCTCCCTTATTCCTTTGCCTTCGTAACAAAAATATAAATCAGCCCCAGTCTAAAATTCAGTGCCCAGAATTTGGAACTTATCTCCTCTGGGTCCGCATGTGTGAATAAACTCCACTTCATAAACTCCCAGGCCATCTGAGTCATCTTTTCTATAACATTTTGGTTCCCTGACCAGGAAACAACTCACTTGAGCAGGCTGTTGCCTCCAGTGAAGGCAGCCATGGGGTGGCTGGTGGGGCCCAGCAGTGATAAGGACGCGCGTGTGCCCCAGTGATTTCGGGTCCTGAACATCCCGGGCTCCGCAGGCTCGGCCCCCGGACCGCTCTTTGACCTGGGCTGGCAGGGTGCAACCTGGTGAAATCTAGAAAGGCGCCTATCTGGTAAGAGCCCTGGGGACCAGGAGCCCGAGACCAGGCCCACCCTTTGTGGTGGAAGGAGGAACTGATCACTCCTCAGGCCAGAAGGCCCAGGCAAGGTTCCCACTTTTCGGGAGGGTGGGAATATAATAAACTCGGTGTGTTTGTGTGCATGACTGTGTTTGTTGCTCCACGGGTGGAAGCCTCTGAGCGTGGGTGAGCCCTAAACTGTGATTCCTCGGTCTGTCATTTGGCATAACGGCTGGGAGTTTAACCCGAATTCTACATGGGCAGCCTTAGTTAAGACAGACCCAAGTCCTTCATGAGAGGAGAGGCCAGGCAGGTGACCTGAGAATCCCTTCCCTTGTCTGTCAGCGCCAATCAGGGGAATTCATCATGGGGGGCATGTCTCTGCCATGATACCAGATCTGAAAGAGCAAGTCTCTGCTGTTGGTGTTGTTTCTGATCAGAAGAACTCTGTACTTGAAGACCTGTTTAAGGTCACCTGTAAGACCTAGGAAAGGTTGCTGTAACCGGTTGGAGAGAATGCCTTTGCCACTCGGGACCCAGGGAGGGTCATTTGGGGCTGATGAGTGCTTCAGCCAGAAGCAAAGCAGCATGTTTCTGCCAAAACACCAGGCCTGAAGGAGCATGTCTCTGTGAGGAACCAATGGACACATTGGTAGAAGAGACTGCTTTTACCTGTGTATTGTTCTGGAACTCTGTGTTTTGAATTTTGCTCTGTATCTGCTCCAAAAAGGAAATTGAGGATTCCAGGGAAGGTTGAAACTTCACACTCTGTAGGAAAGTAAATGAGAAAGTATAAGACATGAAAATGAAGAATGTCTGTAGGAAACTGTAAAAATAAATGGAAAAGTAAAAGTTTTAGGAAGGAATTACATGGTGTTAGTAATAGAAGGTATAAGGCATGCAGATCCAATCTTGGTGGATATCAGAAGGTGTATGAAAGAAAGAATAGAGTGTTTGTGAGTGTTGCAGAATGTCTGGAAATGAAGGTTTTGAGAAGCCCAGTGGATATCAGGAGGGAAAGTATTTTCCTTCATGCTTTGCATTTTTCTCCCTACCTGATCCCTCCAGAATTTGGCATTCTGAAGGAGTGAGTGAAGACATAAGGTTTCTTTGCATAAAACCTATAAGACCAGTCACTAATAGTGGTTTTGTTAACCAAGACTTTGACTGGAATGTCACACCTGAAGGAGGCATGTGTGTATTCTGGTAGTCACCACAAAGCCCTGGGAAACTGGGATTGACTTGTGAAGCTAGCGTAAGCCCACAAGAAAAGCCTGGTACTTTGGCTGGCTGTGCAGTTCATGGCAGTCTTTCCAGGGAAGGAACGAAGGTTGCTTTCATGAAAGATGGTCAAAAAGGAACCTATAGGCACAATGGAAGCCTCAAGGATTTGAGTGAAACAACCAGTACAGGCGAAGCCAGATGGCAGATGTGTGGCTCTGCTTCTGTGCCCCGAGGGGTGGACTGAGAAGTCAATCTAAAGGTTGCCTGTGTGAGTTCCAGCAAAGCAGACTTAAACATTATAAGTGATCCAGGCTGCTCTTGGTGTGTTTATGCAAATGAACAGTCAAAATGAAAAGTGAGACTCAAAGTAGTCCCTTTAATAACAGTAAGGGTGATCCTAAGGAGAAAAATTGTGGTTCAAGGGAAAACACAATGCTCAGTATTGGACATCAGAATGACGCAGCTGTCTTGAAAGTTTCTTTTCATTTGAAAGTTGAAACTGGTTTTGTAATATCATCAAAGATGTACAATTTACAGGTACAGAGGACCTGTCCAATTGCCATTGCTAAGTGTTATTTCAGGAAGGACCTTGCAACTGAACGTCTTCCCAAAAGACAGTCTCACAGGTACAGAGACTGGTTTGGGGGTTATTGTGTGAATTAACCTGTGTGTTTTTCCCTTGTCATAGATTGTATGCCTATGACTTCATTGCCTGAGTGATTGGTTGCAATATAGTCCTCACTTAAGGAGCCCAGTTTTCATCATTGCCCCCTGAAACTCAACAGTTTGTCTGAACAAAGTGGTTGGGTTGGTGAAAGGTTCGGGCAATCTGTGGGCTTCACTTTAGAACTGATTTTCCCTTTTCTGCCTTGGTGGCTTGGGCAGGAAGGGTTCAGATATCTGAAAGGCGGGAAATCCTAATATATTTCCCTCAGCCCAAGTGAAGTATAATGGGCCACAAGAGTTTTGGATAGGTGTAGCATGCCTTGTACACCTTCCTCCCGATAAGCCATTCTTTTACTTAAGTTCCTGCCTTTGTCATTTAGTGGTTGTGATTTAATTGTGCCTTCCAACTCTTTTCAAATCTGTCATCTCCAGAATATGACCAGGATGCCAACAGTCCAGTAATGCCAGTCTTTGGACACCAAGCCTGTGACTTTATGGTGACAGCCAACTGACCAGGAAGGACTCCCTCTGTGCTGCACCGCCCCCCTTCAGGGCACCCCTGACCCATGGGTAGGTAGGATGATGTCCATGTCCAGCCAGAAGTAGTTATAAGAAGATGAGACCTTCGTCCATTGTCCTTTAAAAGAATTTAAAGTGGGTGTATATCTGAAATGAGAGATTGTTACAGGGTGCAGCTGAGAGGGGGGACCCCAAATGGGCATTTAAAATGGGGTCCAGAACTCAAGGTGTCCAGGAGATTTTAAGATGTCTTCACCCCTTCCCCCACAGGTGTGAGTTGGGGGAGGGACACATGGAGCAAGAACATGCAGGGCTGTTTTGTACAGCAACAGCTTTACAGCTAATCCATGGCATAGTCATTTGACATACCTATAGCCTTTGGCTGGTCACTTAGATATGCTGAATAGTTGTGGCCATGCTCTAGGCCAGGGAGATGGAAAGAGACTCACCCCCACCCAAGATGTGACTGGGGGGCAGGTCCCCCGAGTTACAGTGCCTGCATGGGAGCTCGGAGAAGATTGGCTTATGACATGGGGCCACACCTGCCCAGACCCATGGTGGCAGCCGGACAGGAGTGGGTACCAGCCAGTCCAGGATCTGTGGGCCATCAACAAAGCAGCCGTCACCCTCCACCCAGTCATCCCGAACCTATACACCCTCCTGAGTCAGCTTCCCCCAACAGCAACGCGGTTTACCTGCCTTGATCTGAAGGATGCCTTTTTCTGCATTCCTGTGGCACCTTCCAGCCAACCCACTTTTGCCTTCAAATGGAAAGATCCGCACACTGCGGTCAAGGCTCAGTTGACCTGGATTAGACTGTCCCAGGGGTTGAAGAACTCCCCAACCTTATTTGGGGAAGCCCTAGCAGGAGACATGAAGCTCCTCATTGAGGGGGGCCAGACCTGATGATTCTACAGTACATGGATGACCTCCTTCTGGAGACCCCATCCCAGGATCAGTGCTGGGAGGGAATGCACATGCTGCTGAAGCACCTGGCTGAATTAGGGAAAGAACGCCAGAAGCACATCCTGAACACACTCCTACTCTTAACATCGAGTTGCAGAGGGCACATGCTGTGTATCTGAAGTGCCCCCACAGCTGTCTGTGCAGTCCTCTGTCATGGCCCTTCACAGTGCTCCATCGGGTTCACCTGCCCCAGAGGCCTGCTAGCTCCCTTGGGGTTCTGGCCTTACCACCCGGCGCATCGCTCAGCAACCAGGCTTGTCAGAAGTACTCATGGTGTGATCAGGGGTACGGACAGAAAATGGCAGAGTTGCCAACACCCTCCAGAACCTCATCTGATTTCTGAGAAAAATGCTCATTCTCCTGAGAAAAAAGCCAGCCTGCACCCTGCTGCTGTGGAACTTGGCCCCTCTACCCCACTTTGAAGGGTCCAGACATTAAGCCCCTAGAATGGGAAGAAAATGAAGAGAAGCCTTCCAAGATATCAAGGGGTGCCTCAGTGAGGTTGCTGCCCTTGGACTGCCAGATCTGGGTGGCCTTTTGATCTGTATACCCATGAGAGAGACAAGGTAGCCCTTGGGTCCTGACCCAGCCTGTCAGACCATGGCAACACCCAGTGGCTTACCTGTCTAAGCAGTTGGACCATGTCGCCACCGGCTGGACACCTTGTCTGAGGGCAGTCGCTGCTACCATGACCCTCTTGTAAGAGGCAGACAAGTTAACTCTAGGCCAGGAAATCAGTCTTCACATACCACACGCAGTGAACAGGCTCCTTGCCAGGCAGGGGCTTATATAAGTGGCTGTCAAACCCTAGACTGACTCAGTACCAGGGATTCCCCCAAGGAAACCTGAGGGTGCATGTTAAGACCATGAAACGAGTCAATCCAGCCACCTACTTACCAGTAGAACTTGGAGAACCGGACCATGACTGTCTCAAAGTAACCGAAGAGGTCTTTGCCAGCCGGCTGGACCTCCAGGACAAGCCCCTGGCCCAACCTGATGTCACCTACTACACATGGGATGGGAGCAGCTATATGGTTGAGGGCAGGAGAGTCACCAGGTATGCAGTAGAGGATGATTGTGTAATAGTGGAGACTGCCAGGTGGGAGGATGTATATACCACAAGGGCAAGCTAGCAATCTAGTAAGGCAGTGCCATGCCCTCACCCACATTTCTAGGTAAGACCTCCCTAGAAAATCTGCTGAAGAGGTATTTCTATTTCCCCAACCTGGCAGCACTTTGTGCTTCTGCCTCAGCACAATGCATATCATGTGCTTGGAACAACGCCGCCGGACACCCGGAGATGAGGCTAGAATACAGCACACAGGTAGACAACCCTTTGAAGACCTGCAAATAGACTTTACTGAAGTCAGGCCTAGCTGAGGGTTTAAATACCTCCTGGTGATCGTGTGTACCTTCTCTGGATGGATTGAGGCTTTCACCACCAAGATGGAGAAAAGCCGGGAAGTCACCTGAGCCCTCCTGAGAGAGGTCATCCCAAGGTATGGATTGCCTGTGACCATTGGAAGTGACAAAGGGCTGGCCTTTGTCTCACAAATCATCCAAGAAACAGCCAAGTTTCTGAACATTGCATGGAAACTACACACTGCCTATCAACCCCAGAGTTCTGGGAAGGTAGAGCAGATGAACTGGACTCTTAAGGAAACCTTAGCTAAGTTTTACAAGGAAACTGGACTGCCCTGTACAGACTTGCTGCTGCTAGCATTGCTTAGGTTGCAGAAATCACCACTTGGATCCTCTACTGCCAGGCCAAAACATCAGCAGATCCTGAGGATCCGAGGACTAGGCCTGCACCTAGGATATCCATGATGAGGCTCCAGAGGATGCCAGCCAGTAAAGAAGACACCAAGGAATGGACCATTGTTCCACAGGGTACCTGACTTTAATTGGCACCTTCACAGGAACATTGGGAATTGGACTAGTGACTGTGGCCCCTGTGGAATGAAATCCTGTGGAGCAGATCACCCTAGGAATAATTTATCTCTGTTTGGTCTCTGCATTTGGGTTTATTGTATGCTTCACCTGTCAAATGTGGCCCCTGTCTCAGCCCCAGCCCCAGTCTGCAAGTGTAATACCCCTGGGCGTAGGATTATGCTCAGAGGTAGAATGGTCTCTTACTATCTCCCAGGGTCAGCTTTCAGCTCCTCCACTGACATGCCATCAGGTTGCATTCAGCCACAGCAATCCCTCTGCACTTGGGGAGGGAAGGTATACTGGACTGCAGTGGTATCCAGGACCTTAGAATACCAGACCCTGAGGTGTCAGGCATATGGGACCCTGCATCCTCCAGACCTTGGTCCAACACCTGGAGGCCACGGTGACCCGTAGGGCAGCCGCCAAAGTGTTAGCCCTCCAGCGGTACCAACACCAGTATCAGCAGTTGCAACCAACCCTCCCCAGCACCTCAGCCATAGAGCCATACGTATAGCCATATATGGTGATGCTAAAGGGATAAAAACACCTTATAGCATCAAAAGGGGGGACTGAGACAGGACATACTGTGCAGTAGCTATTCCCAGATAGGAGCTGGACAGCAGCCAGTCCCACATAAGCAGTTATCTCAAGGTTGTATGCTAACCCTGCTTTCTGCTCCTGTACTCCCGCTTTCAGCAGCTGCATTCCTCTCCCTTATTCCTTTGCCTTTGTAACAAAAATATAAATCAGCCCCATTCTAAAATTCAGTGCCCAGAATTTGGAACTTATCTCCTCTGGGTCTGCATGTGTGAATAAACTCCACTTTGTAAACTCCCAGGCCGTCTGAGTCATCTTTTCCATAACATCATGAAATTATATTTCAACCTTGCCCACCATGACAAGTTTTGGATCTCATTCAGCACAGAAGCTGAGCATCATAAGTAACACAATACTGATGAAAAGTGACTTAAACATTAGGCATTTGTCTGTATCACAAAATAACAAATCCACAGGTAGATGGTCCTAGAATACAATTCAGCTGCTCCATGATGTTAAGGTAGGCTTCTTCCTCACCACTCTTCCCTTATGGTCACAATTGCTGCCAGACATCAGAAGGTGACAAGAGCTCCCAGCATAAGTTTGGGGCAAGCCTTATTTTCACTACTGTTCTTTATATCAGGGAAGAAAAACTGCTTCAGAAATCTCCTATAAGAGTCTCTCCCAGGAGCTGGAGACCAAAAGTGTGCCAACAGCAAAGGAAATGGTTCAGTCTACTATCAAATTGCTACTGAAAGAGGCTGTCTCTGCCCATCAGAAAGAGGTCTGGTAACGGTGAGAGTATGGAAAGAGTATGATTGTGATCTTCCTGTTTATATTGGGACCACTGATGGCCCTGTAATTATTTCTACATGGTATGTGGAGAACAGGTATCCTGCAATCCAGGGAGACCATTTCCCATTTATTTGCTAGGATCTTGAAATATTCTGTCCATTATAGTCACCATTAGCAACGTAACTTTTCAAAATTAACATTTCATGAATTAAAATTAAGTGAATTTTAAAGTTACGCTTGAGTTGGCAGTTAAATTTTTTTGTGTATGTGTGGATGCAAACATAGGAAAGCAGTGTCTGTAGCATTGTGGCTTAGACAAGACAAATTCACATGGATTGCTGAGCCTGTGGAAGTAAATGGACAACACAGCCACTCTCTCAAGGAAAGAGTGCCTTGGAGTGCCTTGGCCACTCTCTCTGGAGAAGAGCACACCCACCCTTGCCTTGATAAGCTTTTATTGCTTTTCTGGGCACATTACATTGAGGATGGTCCTCATTTACTAAGCACAGATTTGCTTTAGATGGTTACCTTTTACAGAAGACAAAGGATAGGATGTTGCTAATTACATCAAAAAGAAGGATATTTGCAAATGTAAAGGAAAATGTGGCTGAACTGGTTACACTCACCCTTAGAAGGTTTAGCATAAATTTTAGGATGTCACTTTAAAGATATGCAGTAAACATTTGCTGCCTCAACCCAGAGTGAGGGAGTTTTAGCAAAAAGCAAGTCTCACAGTAGCCTAGGTAAAATGCAGGCCTGATTTCCCATGAGAGAACCTATCCATGAGTGTGTATCCTGTGTACTGGACCTTGCTTTCCACTGGCCTTTCCTAATGGGAGCTGGGCCCACGCCACACAGAACAGTCTCCTATACTTTCATCCTTGTTCTTAGTTAGGACCACTATAGATCGCTCAAAGCTTGCTACTTGCTGGTCTCTCACATGACCCTGGGAAAATAATTTGCAAATGCATCAAAGTACACAGTGCATTATTATAATCAGTAAGCAACACACAGCTCCAAAGACCAACATTCTAAAATTAAGCCCATCAGACTTTGTCAGGCAGTAATGATCAAACAACAGATAACTTTCAAAGAACTATGAGGGCTTATTTAGGGCCAGGGTCACATATCTAAAGGGCCATAAAACTTTAGGGAAACAAACTCATTTCAGGCTTGGACCTTTATCATTTAAATCGAGGATATTAGCAAAACAGGTTTCATAGGATTGCATGCATTCTCTCTTAGACCTGATTGCCTAGGGGATCCTGCCCTTTCCAGCACAGGGTTGCACTTACCTCCTGCATTGTTTCAGGCTTAGGTTGAACAGGGGAAGTAAGGCAGCCAAGAAATTAGGACACTTCTTCAGAGAGAATGAGAACTCAGGCTGTGTCAAAGCTGAGGGGCGAGGGTCCATCACTCCCTTTTTATATAGCCCCTCCCAAGTCCTTCCCTGAGGGCCCCCTCATGACCATGTCTGTCATAGGTCATCCTTCCCTTGAGGAATCTTACCTGTCATTGGCTAACCTGTCATGCAATGGGGGCCAGGCAGGGTAAAGTAAGGTGGGCAGAATTGGTGCTCCTGCCAGGGAAATAAGCTTTGTCTCATCAGTGTCTTAGGATCCCAAGGTCTCTCATTCAGCCTTAACCATGAGGGGGTTACAGCTTCTGAAACCAGGCGGAGTAGTTCCCAACATCTGATCTCCCCGCTTATTCATTTGTAAATGATATCATAGCGGTTAAGCCTGTGAAACCTACTATTTGCCGTTCCCCAGTGCAATGTTAAGAAAACCTCTATATACATCATAAAGCACAAATAAGGATTAAAACAAGGAGGCATCCAAGTGTAGCCATGACCCAAACTTGTAAATTCAGTCCATTGAACCAGTTTTTAGGGTTCAGCCATTGTAGATTATAGTGGAGGGTCTGGCACACTTTTTGTTCAGTAAGGCCTTTGCTCAAGCCTTAAGAGCCTTGATGTCCCCCCATACAATGGGGATACACCTAAAGGGAGCATTATGAGGCACTGAGAGTTCATTGCTCTCTGCAGGAGGCACTTGAGCCTTGGCCCTGGTCATTGGGGCAGGCCCCATTCTCCTCCGTTGGCAGACCAAGACCCATGAGTGATGGTGTGGGTGTACATTTTCCTTCTGGTTGTTCAGTGTCAGCTGGGCCTCCCGGCCTGCTAGTTGATCAGTTCTTGCCTCCAGGTATCAAAGCTTGATGCCTGTCCCACTCATTATAAGGCTTAGCTTGGCATCTGTCCCACTCATGATAAGGCTTTACCCTTCTGGCTGGTAGCCAGACAGGACCTGTAGAGATGGAAACATGCATACCCTCTTCCCCATGTTAAGAGGTCTGGAGGGTCCTCCCAAGAGCCATCTCCTAGCGAATCTCTATATAAAATCTGAGGGTAAGGTGCTTTTGATTATTTTGCCTGAAAATGCTTCTCAATTGGAGTACAGAGTGATTCACCACAATTTAGAAAATTATAGGTAAACATGCCTAACATAATCAAGTTTTGGGGGGGAGGACTCATGACTCCCCCTTTTTTGTTTTTTAAGTTTTTTAAAAGCATAATGAGCCTGTTCTACAATTGCCTGACTGGTTGGATTGTAAGGTATTCCTGTTTTATGCTGGATATTACAATGCTGAAGAGAAACCTGAGTAGAATAGGCAAGGCATCCAGGGCCAGTATCAATTTTAATTTCCTGAGGCCATCCTAAATGACTAAAGGCCTCAAACCAATGGGCTTGTATATTTTTAGCAGGTTCTCCTGTTAAGGCAGATGCATGTAGGGCACCAGAGTAAGAATCAATTGAAATATGGACGTATTTGATTTTTCCAAAAGGAGCATTATGAGTGACATCTGTTTGCCAAATCAATTGATAACTTAGTTCTTGAGGATTAATACCTGTGCATGGGGGTGCCTTGCTAAAGGCTTGGCAATCAGGACATTCTTTAATAATTTGCTTAGCTTGGGATCAAGGAATATTACATTGTTTTTGGAGTGCCTAGCTATTTTCATGAAAAAAAAAAAACTGATGAGAAGCTGCTGCTTCCTGGAACGCACTAAGGACACTGACTAAGGCATCTGCCTTATTGTTACCATCCACCAAGGAACTAGGCAAGCCTGAATGGGATCGAATATGAGTAATGAAGAGGGGGTGTTCTCACTTGTCAAGGAGGGACTGTAGGGTCAAAAATAGGTTAAGTAGATTGGGGTCAATAGAAGTCTTAATTAATGCCTGATTTGCATGCAGAATAGTATAAACAGTATATCCTGAATCACAGACTATATTCAAAGGTTCCTGGGGCCATTGCCACAGAGTCATGATTACAGTGAAAAGCTCAGCCCTTTGAATAGAGGAATGTCCTGAGGATACAAAACTTCTCCAGTTTTTGCCCTCTTGCCAGGTAACAGCAGTGGGTCTGGTTTTTCCAGACCCATCAAGAAACCCAGTTCTGGCCCCAGTTACTGGCATTGGGCTGACCTTTCCTGCTAGCCTTATTTGAAGGAATGGAATGCTTTGAAGCAGTATATCTGAGGACAGATTAATTTCTAGTCCTCCTACAAAATCAGCTATTGCACACTGAAATTCTAAAGATTCAGCTGCCAATTGTTATAAACTAAAAAAAAAAAATGAGTTAAAGGGATGTGAATATCCAGGTCCCCTTTAAGGGCATTAAATAAATGAGTTAATTGTTGTGTAGGTATTCCAAGGCTGGGTTGCACCCAGTTGATTGCTCCCAGAAGTTGTTGGAGGTGATTAAGAGTTAAATCTTTGGGTGGATTAATTTGAAGGACTTGAGGCCAAATTACCCTATTAAAGGAATATAGCCTAAACATTTCCAAGGTTCTGAATGCTGGATTTTTTTCTGGAGCAATTATTAGCCCAGCAGAGGCTACAGAATTTTTAAGAAAGGAAGCAGTTTTTGCTAAAATATCTTGTGAAAGAGTTGTGATCAGGATGTCATCCATATAATGATAGATAATTGAATTAGGAAACTGATTTCTTACTGACTGAATGGCTGTATGAATGAAATGTTGGCAGATAGTTGGGCTGTTAAATATTCCCTGAGGCAAAACTCTCCCATTGAAACCCCTGTAAAGGCTGGGAATTGTTAATGACTGGGAGTGTAAAGTGCAAAAAGCTCTAGATCCTTTTCTGCTAAAGGGATTGTAAAGAAACAATCATTTAGGTCAATAACTAAAAGTGGCCAGTCCTTTGGAATGCAAGCTGGATTGGGAACTCCTGGCTGTGGGGCGGGGGCATAGGTTGGAGTGATTCTTTGTTTTTTCTTAGATCATGAATAAGCCTCTATTTGCCAGATTTCTTTAGTACAACAAAAATAAGCGTATTCCAAGGGCTGTTAGAATGTACAATATGACCTGCTTCTAATTGTTGTTTAACTAAAGGGCAGTCACTCTCATTTAGGTGGCCACTGATCAACCCATACCAGTGTACTGAGAGCCAGGTAAGTGGCAGGGGAGTAGTACAAACCAGGCTCCAAGTAGCAGCTGAAAAATAGCTTGTTTTAAAAGTGCCATTTTTTTCTCTACTTGGAAAGACAGCCCCCCCCCCAGCTGTTTCAGCAAGCTGCAATGAGTTTAAACAGCAAGTTAATTGCCCTGTTGTTCTCAGGACCTGGTAGCTCCTAGGTTCAGAGTTTTGAAGGGAAGTGGGAAAGATGGGTGGTGCTCTGCTCAAATATGAGTTAGACAAAAGTGGTTGTACGCCAAGAGCCTTTTTTGACTATACTGAGTAGCTGTTCCCTCCAGGAGAATAGGTAGTTCTTCTCCAAGGAAACAGTGTTTACAGGTACTGAATAAAAAAATGGTGCTTAGAATTCCATGGAGGAGGGCTAAATCTCCCTGGGAGACAGTACACCTATGTTTCATTTTTATAATAAAGGGTCATGGCTCCCGCACAAACAAGGAGGATACTTAATATTTCTTTAACACATCACCCACCCCCATCCTACTTATGATGCTTTAGATCGAGAAATTTATTAACACATTCATTACTTTCAGAAACACTTTTCTCTCTATTGGCAAATACATTTACTTTACTGTTTTCGTTAATTCTTATTGATTACTGCATTCCTTGAGTGTGGTCAAAAGTGAGCTGTCCCATTATCGAGTGCCCGTGAGAACTTTCAGGAGGCTGAAGAAGAGGGAGGGAGGATACCAATCTTGGCACAGCTTGTTCAGAGGACAGAAGCAGTCCCTGGACCTTCAGAAGGAGGATTCAGAGTGGTTAAAAGACACTTTTTCTCATTATTTTTCTTCCTGTGCATTTTACTGTCTGAGGGAAGTGAAAATTTTTGTTAAACAATCTGTTTAAATTCTGAGTAGACTCTTTGTGATGTAACCACATTAGAGATCTTTATTCTATTTACCAGAGGTTTAGCACAATATTTTGAGACTGAGCCATTGAGAAACAAAAACAAAATTCAAGCAAACCAGTATTTACAAATTAAATCCTCTAAAGGAGGGAGACACTATCCTTAGAATCTTATCTCACACCACCTGGATTTATTTCAACTTCTTCCCAACCCCAACTTTTTCCTAAATAACTAAGTCTAAAGATCCTTTATCAGGAAGACATCTAGCAGCCTTAAAAAGCTGCTGAATTAGCTTAAATCATTGCTCTTATTCCTTAGAGAGCACAATCCCCATGGTGGAGGATTCGCAGAAATATTTAAAGAAATTTTTTAAGAAATAAAAGAAACTTCTTCTCAAATTCCTCCCAACACAAGCACAGCAATTACAAAACCATTCTCAATTTTGCTTTTTCTCCATCTGCATCTTTAAATCCTTATGCAGGCAAATGGAAGGAAAAGGCAAAACTGAAGGGACTGCAAGAGGTGGCTTAAAAGAAAGAATTTGCTGAGATGTTTGTAAATTGTCCTGTAACTAGTTGATGTTCTTAAAGCTGATTAAAGGGAAAATCTTTGCTCTTTCTCCCAAGCCTAGACTTATTTGGGGGTTGTGCCACAGGCATGGGCTTGTGACTGTTTTTACAGTGTGCCTCTCAGTTGCATGGACTTTCGCTTGCAGCTGGTGAGAAATCTAGAGTTCTGTCCCAGTCCACGTCCAGGTAATCCACTAACGGGAGTCTTTATTGCAGCGAGCGCCCTTGTGGCTCTTAACTGCTCAACCTGTGCCTGAAAGACTGCAGCAAATAATTGGGAAAGAGAGCAAGGCTTCTGCTTACTAAAGACGGTGCAGACGGTGCAGCAGTCACAAGAGAGTATGATCTAGGAAGACAACCCTTTTCCTCTGAAATCCAACAGAGCCTATAACCTAACTGAAAAGCACTGGGTGTCGTTGGCCCTTACCTGGGCTGATGTGCATACTCCAACCAAGCTGATGTGCTGTCCACAATGACAGCTCATAGCCCTGGGTCCCTATTCCAGGGCGCCAGCTGATACAGACACTGGCCTGCAGTGTCTGCAGTGTTTTTGCTGAGACAAGACAAATTCACATAGACTACCAATTCTTGTGGAAGAAAAGGGACAGTTCGGCCACTCTCTCAAAGGAAGAGTTCCTCAGAGCGATCTGGCCACTCTCTCAAGAGGGCGCATGCTGACACTTGCCTTGACAAGCTTTCTTGCTTTTCTGGGCACACTACATTGAGGATGAGCCTCATTTACTATGCACAGATTTGCTTTAGGTGGTTACCTTTTACAGAAAACAAAGGAGAGGATGTTGCTAATTACATCAAAAAGAAGGATATTTGCAAATATAAAGGGAAAAATGGTTGAACTGGTTACACTCATCCTTGGAAGGTTTAGCAAAGAGTTTAGGATGTTACTTTACAGATATACAGTAAACATTTGCTGCCTCAACTCAGGGTGAGGGAGTTTTAGCAAAAAGCAAGTCTCAAAGAGCCCTAGGTACATTGCAGGCCTCATTCACCATGGGAGAACCTATCCATGAGTGTGTGTCCTGTGTACTGCACCTTGCTTTCCACTGGGCTTTCTGAGTGGGAGATGGGCCCACGCCATGCAGAATGGTTTCCTAGACTTTGTGATTATGTGGCAAGTGTTGGCTTGGTTTACAGACACTCTGGTTTTCATTAAAAATAAATGTGAATCAAAAAGTAGGTAATGTGTCCCCACTCAGATCAATATAAACATGAGAATGACTGCCTTTGAATGATCTATCTTCATATTTGTATGGATATACATGAAGAGCCTTCATTTTACACAGCACACTTCCTTTTGAAATACTCACCTAGAGATGTCCCTTAAATTCTTTCTTTTTGTTAATTTTTTTGGACATATTGCTCTTAATTTTAATTCTAGGTTGTTTAGGAGTGTCACTGAACTAGTAGGACTAGGAATGTTTACCTCATTTCCATACAATTGTGTGGAAAACCTAAGAAAATTTCTGGGTAAGTGGAAAGGGGAGACAAAAGATTTTAAAAAGCCAAACAATTTGAAAAACATACAGAAAGCTAGTGATTTACAAGGCCTTGTCTTCCCTAACCAAGGACCTTCAGAGCATGGCTTTTACCCCTCTTCCCTAACAAGATAATATGTAGCTCTAACCCAATTAATGCCATTTGTGTCCCCCAAACCCAAGAATGAAAGAAGTCAGGGGAATAAATAACAAAAATCCAGTGAAACCCAGACAGACACAAGATAAATTAGAACAGCATAACATGACAAAGAAAAAACAACAAACTGCCCTATGCACTCCTTTAGTTGCATCAGCATATTAAAAACACATGAGGAAAGCTAGTGTGTGTGTATATATATATATATATATATATATATATATATACACACACACTATATATATATATTAGTTATATGTATATATATATACTATATATATATATTAGTTATATGTGTGTATATATATATATACATATAACTGAACACCTACTAGAAGACTGTCACCTGAAGAGAGAGAGAAAAACCCTCTTGACAAAGAGCAAGTGTGAGCTCTCTCTAGAGCACTTCCAGGCCTCTTCTCAGGCCCAAACATTTTTCTTCCTCCTAAACTATATGGGGCCCCATAAGACTTGCACCCAGGGGAGCATCTGACAGTGGCAATTCCTGTTGGGCTGATGTGTGATTCTGTGTTTGACTTCCCCATGAACTAAAGGCAGTGTTGTCTTGCTTGCTTGTCTTCTATAAACTTTGTAGGGAACCAAAGTAGAGTAACACTTATGCTTTCTCCTGTTATTTCCTATGGCCTAAATAATTCCTTTCTTTCACTGTCTTTGGCTTTAATATATACACTTTAAAAAGCACCTGAACTTGTGTTGTGAAATATTTTCTTTATGAAGTCAAGAAGCTGCACAACACAGGCTGGCCTGAGACCAACCTGCTCTAGTGTTGCGCTACCCCAGTAACACAAACATTGTCTATTCTTAAGTTGAATAGTTTTGCATATTAATTTCTGGGCTCAACAAAGAAGAAAATTGACTATGTAAGAGTTGACTGGAGGAGGTTCTTTTGAATTACTTTAGTTACATTAAAAAAAATGTTCTTCCATCCCTAGTGATTTTGAATATTGGAAATAGCTACTCTAGTGGTTTTGTTACCTAAATATCAACCTAAACATTGAAGAAAGCAGAATGTAATCCAGTAAGTAATTTCGGCTTTTAATGAAACCATTTCAAGATATAAAATGAAATTTAAAGACCCTTACGTGTGATAAATAAACATGTTTTGTCTTACTATATGTTATTTTGAATACTTGATAGTTGTATGAAAACCAGAAAAGACAAAAAAGAAAAGACAGTCACTTGTAGAAGTCCCACTTTCTAGAATTCATTAGTGTAATGTTTTGGTGTACACATTTCCAAATTTTCTTTTACCATTACTTTATATCTGTATAAGGATCCTAAAATATAGGGAACCTATCCATGTGGAAGGGCAAATGTAGCCCAGCCCTATTGGAAAACCAATAGGCATGTGTCAGCACACAGGAAGACAAACCCACAGATTGGCTTTCCTGTGGGGAAGCAGGCCTGCATTATACCTAGGCTGCTTTGAGGCTTGCTCTTACTAAAGCACCCTCAACCTGAGTTGAAGCAGGATATGCTTACTGAATATCTTTAAAGTCACTTCCTGAAGTCTGTGCTAATTCTCCCAAGGACGGAGTATAACCAGACCAATCACTCTTACTGTTCCCTTGCTTTTGCAACATTTTTTCATTGTTGCTCTGTAAGAAGTAATCAGTAACGTTCTTTCCTTTGTTATCTGTAAAAAGTAATTACCTAATGCAAACCTGAGCATAATGAATGATAACCTTCTTTGATGTATGCTATTAGAAAGCCAATAAAAGCTTGTCAAGGCAAGGGTTGAGGTCCTCTCTCTCTCAGAGTAGCCATGCCATCCCTTTTTCTCCACAGGAGTTCTGTAGTCTGTGTGATTTGTTCATTGCATCCAAAACATATGGGCTCCACTGGACAGAGTCCTCATCACTAAAATTTAAGTCTGTTTCAGATACTATTTTAAAAATATATTGTATAGTGAGCATTTTTCAGAATCCAGCATATATATGTATTGAATTATGTTGGGAACCGCCCTGACTGGTATCAGAAGCTGAAACCCCCACCTAGGCTAAAGTTAAGGGAACGCCCTTGGAACCGTAAGCCAGCAAGGAGACAAGCTTATCTCCCTGGCAGGAATGCTGCTTCTACTGCTTTATTCATAACTGAACCCCAAAAAGCTTGGTCAGTTAGCCAAAGATGGGTAAGATTCCCCAAGGGGGGAATGACCTAAGACAGGCACGATCACTTGGGAGGATCCCCAAAAGAAGGACTTTGGGGGCTGCAGCAAAAGGGGGTGATGGACCCTTGCTCCTTGGCTTTGACATAGCCTGAGTTCTCATCTTCTGGGAGAAAATCTCCTTATCTCTTGGTTGCCTTAGTTCCCTTGCTCCACCTAAGCCTAAAACAATGACAGGGTGGTGCAGCTCTGTGCTGAAAAGGGCGGATTCCCTGGGTGATCAGGCCTAAGACAGAATATGTAAATTACTGTGAAGCCTGTTTTGTTTAGAATGCTCTCAGTTGAATGAGAGGGGTCCAAGGAGGAAGTTAGTTTGTTCCTCAAAGTCTTACAGCTCTTTGATCCCAACTCAAAATAGACCGGCAGAGTTCCTTGTTTTCTATGGTACCTTACTTCCTCGTAATGAGTACTGTACTTGAATTATTATGCAAAATGAGCCCAATAAAAGCAGGTATGGATGGTAAATTGGCAGGCTCCTCACTAGAGGGGGTGGCCATTTCGTCCCTACTTCTCCACAGAAACTAGTCTGTCTCTGTGCATGTGTTTTTTCTCACGTGTTTTCGATGAGCCATCCACAGAGTTCCATGATCACTGCTGGCCAGTGACCCACTCATCAGAATTATATTTTACATGAGTACATATTATGTACACATATGTTTAACTAACAACTTTATTTCTTTTTATGGCATTTTATTCTATGAAATATATTTCATAGAAACAATGTGTTATTGTTGAAAATTATCCTTTTTGTTACTATAAATATGTTGTTGGATTGTATTCCTCTCATGTATTTAGGATAAAGCTTAGAACTTCTAAGAGAGCAAGATAAAAGGCTCAAAAAGACACCTCCATACTCGCTTCAGGTACAGCTTCAGGCCAGGCAAGGCCAGGGCAAGGCCTCTAGCTGGATCAGGAATGAGTCCTTGAGCAGCTCCCTCCTGTGGCTGTGCATTGCTCTCAAACTCTGGAGGTGGATCTGGAGGAGAATGAAAGAAAAAAAAAGCAGATTGACAAGCACATACTTAATTTTTCCTTGCCTTTCCAGAGAGAGAGAAGGTGGCAGTGCCCTTAAGTGAACTCCTGGCCATTCACTTCCCCTGCCAAGATCATCTTACCAATTTCTGTCCCTGCATCTTGCAGGGATGCTGCAGTTGTCTCTAGGTTCTCCAAAAGAAAAATCCAAAGAAGGTGTGCCTGGCACAGACACTGTTAATTATGGAATTGACCTGCACCAAGGCCTGCTTCAGATGGAATGAGGGGAAATGTAGGGATTGGCTGAACACTTGAACCTGGTCTGGCCAGGTTCCCACTGCAGAAACAAAGGCCCTGGGGAGAGGAGTTTGGGCAGCAGAGCCAGAGTCTTGGATTTTATGCTGTCTCCCCAGGACAACCTTTTTTGGGACAGGACCTCTGTGCATGCCTATGCCTAACCAGGGGACAGCCCAATGCCTACCCTACCCCATGTGGCTGTTCTGGGTGGAGCAGGGTGGTCAATTCTGCAAGTTTAGCATGAAGACCCTGTGACTTTTCTTTCCAATGACACTTCTTCTCAAGGCCCTGTACACTGCCCACCCAAACCCTTCATGCACCTGCTCATCTGGATTGAGGTTGGAGGTAGGTTGCCGAGGAGGCTGTCACCACATCTCCTGTTTGGAGCCTGGGGTAGTGTTGAGGTGAGGTGGCTTTGGAGAGGGGCAGGTTGAGTAGGAGTGGACTGTGGTGGGTTAGGGATGCTAGAGCAATATGTGGCCCAGCCTCTGTCCAGTTCTGTGAGGACAGGGGCCCTGTCTAGTTATATCTGTTGTCCTCTTGGGTTTGGAGACATCAGAGCTCAGGCCTCCCTTGGGAATCATATCTGTAAGATCTCATTGGTGCCAGACCCTCCCTACCACAGCCAGTGTGCTCTCTACACAGGGGGTCTTCCTTCTGGATCCAAACACCACCCAGCTTTTTATTTGATCCCTTGGTGAATGTCCACTGTCATTATAAGCAGGAAGGCCTTCAGTTGTGGAGAAGACCTTGACTGTACTAGACCTAATGGATAGAGGACAGAACCTGCAAATGGTATCTATTGTGACTTATTGAGTAAAACTGAGGCCTTGGGATTGTGTCTGCTTCATTCACTGAGTTATGCTAAGTGCCTCTAGTAGGGCCTACTTGTGGTAGGTGCTTCATACACATTGTCAAATAAATGAAGCCCAGTGACAACCATCCCAGAGATCTGAGTGGGCCTGGGGATACCTCTTATCCCCAGAGATTCTTCATGTGGCAATACTAAATTCAAGAGCAAAGATCAGTGAAGTGCTTTCCCCAACTTCTTGACAGATTGTTTTCCATGCTCAGAAATGCCACAGACCACAATGGGTGAGTGTAGGAGACCATTCTGTGTGGTTTGGGCCCAGTTCCCAGTGGAAAGCAAGGTCTGATGCACAGGACCCACACCCATGGATAGCTTCTCCCATGGGGAGTCAGGCCTGCAATGTACCTAGGATGCTTTGAGACTTGCTTTTGCTAAAACTCCCTCACCCTGAATTGAGGCAGCAAACATTTATTGCATATCTTTAAAGTAACTTCCTAAACTCTGTGCTAAACCTTCTAAAAATGAGTGTAGCCAGTTCAACCATTTTTCTCTTTTCATTTGCAAACATCCTTCTTTTGTGATGTGATTAGCAGCATTGGCTCCTTTGTTTTCTCTAAATGGTAACCACCTAAAGCAAACCTGTGCATAGTAAATGAAGACCATCATGTAATATGCTGAGAAATCCAATAAAGGCCCGTCATGGTCAGGGCCGAGGCTTTTTCTCCACTTCAGAGAAAAGCCATGCTCACCCTTTTTCTCCACAGGACTCGGTAGTCTGTGTAAATGTCTCATGTCTCATCCACAATGTGGTGGACCCCATGAGCCGGGGTCCACATCAGTTGGTGCACACAAACAGGAACACTGGGCTATGAGTCATCGTTGTGGAAAACACACCAACTTGGTTGCAATTCATGAATCAGCCCAGGTAAGGGCTGATAACCCCAAGTGCTTTTTGAGAAGGTCGTAGGGAATGCTGGGATTTCAGAGGAAGAGGGTTTTCTTCCTACTTCACCCTCTCTTCAAACCACTTTGCAACTGAACCTTCTTTAGTAAGCAGGAGCCTTGCTCTCTTTCCCAAGTATTTGCTGCAACCTTGAGGACTCAGGTTGAGCAGTTAAGAGCCACAAGCATGCTCACTGCACTGTAAAAACACCCACAAGCTGATCCCCATGGAACAACCCCCAACTAGGTCTAGGCTTGGGAGAAAAAGCAAAGATTTTCTCTTTAATCAGCTTTAAAAACATCAACTAGTTACAGGACAATTTACAAGCATCTCAGCAAATTCTTTCTTTTAAGCCACCTCTTGCAGTCCCTTCAGTTTTGCCTTTTCCCTGCATCTGCTGGCATAAGGATTTAAGGTGCAGGTGGAGAAAAGGCAAAATTAAGAATGGTTTTGCAATTGCCATGCTTGTGCTGGGAGAAATTTGAGAAGAAGTTTCCTTTATTTGTTAAAACAAATTCTGTAAAGGTTTCTGGAATCCTCAACCATGGGGATCATGTTTTCTAAGGAACAAGGGCAATGTTTTAAGTTACCTCAGCAGCCTCTGGGGGCTGCTGAATTTCTCCCTGATAAGGGATCTCTAGACTTATTTAGGAAAATGTTGGGCAAAAGTTGAAATAACATGAGGTGACGTGAGATAAGACTTTAGGTCAGTATCTCACTCCCTCCTTCAGAGGATTTAATTTGAAAATACTGCTTTGCTTCGATTTTGTTTTTGTTTTTGTTTTGAAAGGAATGGCTCAGTCTCAAAATATTTTGCTAAACCTCAGGTAAATAGAATAAGATCTCTAATGTTGTTGCATCATAAGAATTCTACTCAGAAAGAATTTAAATTGATTGTATGAAGAAAGGAATAAGATCTCACTTCCCTCAGACAGTAAAAAGCACAGGAAGAAAAATAACGAAAATATGTGTCTTTTCCCTGGCTGGCGTAGCTCAGTGGATTGAGCGCGGGCTGGGAACCAAAGTGTTCCAGGTTCGATTCCCAGCCAGGGTACATTCCTGGGTTGCAGGCCATAACCCCCAGCAACCGCACATTGATGTTTCTCTCTCTCTCTCTGTCTATCTCCCTCCCTTCCCTCTCTAAAAAATAAATAAAATATTAAAAAAAGAAAGAAAAAATGTGTCTTTTAACCACTCTGAGTCTTTCTTATGGAGACCCAGGGACTGCTTTAGTCCTAGGAACAGGTCGTGCAGAACCTAGTATCCTCCCTTTTCTCCAGCCTTCCCAAAGTTGTCAACAAAAAGTAAATGTATTTGCCAGTAGAGAAAAAACTTTCTGAGGGTTATGATCATAAATTTGTTAATTTAAAGCATACTGTAAGTGGGATAGGGGGTGTGATATATTAAAGAAATATTAAGGATCCTCCTTGTTTATGCCAGAGCCATGACCCTTTATTGTAAAAATGCAATATAGGTATGCTGTCTCCCAGGGAGAACTATCCCTTCTCCATGGAAGACAAAGTACCATTTTTGAACTCACTACCTGTAAACACTGATCATCTCCTTGGAGAAGAACTGGCTACTCTCCTAAAGGGAATGGTTAGTCAATTGAGTCACAAAAGGCCCTTGGCACACAACCATTTTTGTCTAAAATGTATTTTTTTTCCAGAGCTCACCACCACCCCCCATTCTTTCCCACTTTCCTTGAAAACTCTGAACCTAGGAGCTACCAGGTCCTGAGAACAACAGGGCAATTAGCTTGCCACTTAAACTCATTCCAGCTTGCAGAAACAGCAAGGGGTCTCTCTTTCTAAGCTAAGAAAATTATTAAAGAATGTCCTGATTATGAAGACCTACGTAGGCACCCGCATGTAACAGGAGTTAATCCTCCCGGACTGAGTTCTCAAATAATTTGGCAAACAGATGTCACTCATTATGCTCCCTTTGGAAAATTCAAATACATTCATATTTCTATTGATACTTACTCTGGTGCTCTACATGCATCTGCCTTAAGAGGAGAATCTGCTAAAAACATACAAGCTCATTGGCTTGAGGCCTTTAGTCATTTAGGATGGCCTCAGGAAATTAAAACAGATAATGTCCCTGGATGCCTTTGCCCGTTCTACTCAGGTTTTCTTTCAGCGCTGGAATATCCAACATAAAACAGGAATACCTTACAATCCAACCAGTCAGACAATTGTAGAATGGACTCACAATACTTTTAAAAATCTTATTAACAAACAAAAAACAGGAGTCATAAATCCTTCCCCCCAAAATTTGATTATGTTTGCTATGTTTACCTATAATTTTCTAAATTGTGATGAATCAGTCTGTACTCCAATTCAGAAAAGTTTTCAGAAGAGCCAAAGTGTAGAGCCAAAGATCTACAAGGCCCTGTAGATCTCTTAACATGGGGAAGAGGGTATGCATGTGTTTCCATCCCTACAGATCCTGTCTGGCTACCAGCCAAAAGAGTAAAGCCTTATCATGAGTGGAACAGGCCCCAAGCTCTGCTACCTGGAGCTGAGAACCAATTGACTGACAGACCAGATGGCCCAGCTGACCCTGAACAACCAGAAGGAAAATGGACGCTCACACCATCACTCACAGGCCTGGGTCCACCAACAGAGGAGGATGGGGCCTGCCCCAATGACAGGGGCCGAGGCTCAAGTGCCTCCTGCAGAGAGCAACAACCCCTCAATGCCCCATAATGTTCAATGGTTGAACCCTAAAAACTGGTTCAATGGACTGAATTTATGGGTTTGGGTCATGGTAGCCCTTGGATGCCTCTTTATCTTAATCTTTATTTGTGCTTTATGATATATAGAGAGGTTGTTTTCTTAATATTGCATTAGGGAACAGCAAATAGTAGGTTTCACAGGCTTAACAGCTACAATAGCATTTACAAATGAAAAAGTGGGGAGATCAAATGTTGGGAACAACCCTGCCTGGTTGCACAAGCTGTAAACCCCCATGGCTAAGGCTGAGTGAGAGACCTTGGGACCCTAAGCCATTGAGGAGAAAAAGCTTATCTCCCTGGTAGGAGCACCACCTCTGACCATTTTACTTCACCCTGCCTAGCTCCCAAAGCTTGATTAGTTAGCCAATAATGGGTAGATATTCCTCAAGGGAGGATCAACCTAAGACAGGCATGATCATGGGAAGGCCCTCAGGGAGAAACTTGGGGGACTTTAGAAAAAGTGGGTGATGGACCCTCGCTCCTCAGCTTTGACACAGCCTGAGTCCTCATTCTGTCTGCTAGAAGTCTCCTAATCTTTTGGCTGCCTTACTTCCCCTGCTCGTCCTGAGCCTGAAACAATGCCGGTGGTGAGTGCAGCCCTGTGCTGGAAAGGACAGGTTTCCCGTGGCAATCAGGCCTAAGAGAGAAAGCATAAAATCCTATGAAACATGCTTTGCTAATACCCTCAATTTAAATAAGGGTCCAAGCCTGAAATGAGTTTGTTTCCCCAAAGTTTTGTGGCACTTTAGCTATTTGAGCCTGACTCAAAACAGGCCATCTAGTTCTTTGAATGTTATCTATTGTTTGATCAATACTGCCTGACAATGATTGATGGGCTTAATCTAAGAATGTGGGTCTTTGGAACTGCTGGTTGCTTACTGATTGTGAAAATGTTCTGTGTACTTTCACACATTTTCGAATTATTTTTCCAGGGTCCTGTGAGAGACCAGCAAGTAGAAAGCTCTGTGGGATCTATAGTGGTCCTAACTAAAAACAAGGGCGGGGGGGAATGTAGGAGGCCATTCTCCGTGGCGTGGGCACAGTTCCCAGTGAATAGCAAGGTCCAATGCACAGGACCCATGCCCATGGATAGGCTCTCCCGTGGGGAATCAGGTCTGCAATGTACCTAGACTGCTTTGATACTTGCTTTGTGCTAAAACTCCCTCAACCTGAATTGAGACAGCAAGTGCTTACTGTAACTTCCTGAAATCCATGCTAAAACTTCCCAGTGTGGAGTGTAACTGGTTCAACTACTTTTCCTTTTTTATTTGCAAATATCCCTCTTCCGTGATGTGATTAGCAGCATTGGCTCCTTTGTTTTCTGTAAAAGGTAACCACCTAAAGCCAACTGTGCATAGTAAATGAGGACCATCATGTAATGTGCCAAAGAACCCAATAAAGGCCTGTCATGGTGTAGGCCATAGCTTTTGCTCCCCTTGAGAGAAAAGCCATGCTGTCTCTTCCTCCACCAGACTCTGTAGTCTGTGTGAATGTCTCCTGTCTCATCCACAATGTGGTGGACCCCACGAGCCAGGCTTCGCATCAGGTGAGGCTGGTGAATTTCCATGGGCAAAAACCAAAAAACTGCATGTATAGCCACAGCATGTCCAGAAGCCCTGTCTGAGAGCCAGGTGCCAGCTAAGACCTGCCTGGATTAACCCCACATTAGTCCCTGTGAGAACGCTAAGTTTTGTCTTCTGTCAGCCCACATATCAAAGAAACAAACTGATGCTCTGATACATGGTGACATTTTTATGACATACAGCTAGCAGAGGGCTGAATCACAGCTGTACTGAAAAGAGGGCATGTGCTCATCAAATTAGCAAATCATCCTGGAACATTTGGGCTCTGGTGAGGGCCAAGTGCATGGACCTGAAGGTGGTAAGGTGGGCGATGATTCCACCCAGGAAAGCTGCAGCCATGAAATCTGTAGCCTTATTCAGCATGCCTGCCTGGAGGGCCCACATTTTGAAGGATTCATGTAAATTAAGCATGAACTCAGCTGCACCCTGGGTGGGACCAGGATAGGCATCCTGTCAGTGGCATCACCATGAATCATGAGTATTGAGGTCAGCTCACCCAAAACTCCCAGCCCCTCAGAGACATGTGCAAGAGAAGGGTCAGGAGTACTCACACTGAATAAGGTTTAATCAATAGGTGATAAAGTACCATCTAAGTTTGGTGGATGAGGCTGTTGATACAATTTTTACTTTCTAGGCAATGTTTTCCAGAGGAGGAATACAGGACTTTCCATATGAAGAGTCTCTATGAATAGCTTTGTATCAATGAGACCTCAAAAGCATCCTCATTAGAAAGATGAAATCAAACAGATTTGGGGATGTAAATTGGCTGCTCAAGGTCATTTATGTTAGAACTGAGAACTGTCCAAAGCTAGGGATGAATGACATTACCTCTTAGCTACCTGAGACTTACCTGTTCCTGACATGGATGGAAATGGTATGGGAAACACTGTTGCTCCCAATTTGGGAATTATGTACAAGATAGATACACACGGCCTATGAAATCCAGTGACTTCTGAAATGACACTATTTTCCATTTTTTTTACATCAAAAGACATTTTGAGATGCAGAAACTGCACAGGGCAAATGCCTGGTGACACCTGACTGGAGAAAGCTGGTCACCAGGCAGGAGTCTGAGCAAGAGTCAGGAAGGTGCAATCCCTGCAAATGGACACAAGCTGACAGGTTAGTCAAGGGATGCTGGGGACAAATGAAAACCAAGGAACCCTGGGATTTCCTTGGACATGTTTAAATCAGATTTTTTTAAAAATTTTGTTGTTCAGTTACAGTTGCCTCTGTTTTCCCTGCACTGCTCTAAAATTAAAGGAATGAGAAACCCTCCGGCCAGGCTGAGCGCAAGGCAGCAGCCATCATCACAAAAATTCTGTTGGCACTGTCATGCTACAGACTTTTCATTTTGGAAGCTAGATCCAGATGTTCAAATTTAACCTGTGTATGTCCTTCCATCTGAGGATAGTACAGGTAAACAGTGTGGTCTTTAGAGTATCACCCAAGTTCCATGACTTTGAAACCCCTAGAACTTCAGAACATGCCTATATCTCAGTATGTCTATAAGCAGGTTATTAAGGTTAAGAGAATTCAGTACTATGGGTCTTAGCCAAATATAACCAGTGACCTTAGAAGAGGAAGGGAGGGCACATGGAACCACAGAGAGGATTCCATTTGATAGAGTTAGAAGATGGCCATGTATGAGCAGGGGAGAAACCCAGCAAAAGGATCTAGCCCTACTGACGACCTCACTTCCAACTCTTCTTCTCTGGAATTGTGAAAAATTAACTGTCTGCTCTACACATCACCCTGTGGGATCCTATGTCATAGCTGCCCTGGCAAACTTTCAGTCCATCGGACCCACTTACGTGTTTCCAGCAGCACTGCTGACATGGCACCAGTAGTGAAGGACACCATGTCCACCAGCACAGAGAGGATGCATAGCTGTGGCAAGCAACCTCCACTCTTGTAGAAGGTCTGTAAGACTGCTGACCTCACTACTGTGCAGAATATCTGGGGTAAGGAGTTTTAAAAGAACAAAAACTATCAAAAAATGATCAAGAAAAATATAAATATGCTTTTGATCTACTATGACAAAAATATGTTTCCTAATATTCCTATTAATGCAAGTATTATATTTTTATCCTCACTTGTAGCTGGAGGGAGAAGTGGAGGATCAGAATCCTCTGTACATGGCACATGGCACTATGGGACACTTGGTAAAACCATTGGGGGTTTCTGGAGGTGTCCCCAGATTGAGTCAGGTTATGGGCACTAGAATGTTATCCTGGGGTCATGCGTGTAGAGATCTTTCTGGGCTAGCACTCACCTCAACTCGGTACTGGCTGTTCTCGGTGGCCTGATGCACCTTCCCCTCTTCAAGAGAGCTAGAGTAGTTGAACCCGCTCACCGGGTCCTTGCTGGTGTCTTCATTGACACTATACAAAGGAAAACCCCGTACCAGGCCAGAGGGCATCGGGAACGCTCCAACCAACCTGTGGTTCTGCCTTATGGCAGCCCTGCTGAAGTTGAAGCAGAACTGAACAATATCCAAGTCCAAAATCAATGAATGGCTAAGCAGTGTAGAAACTACCTCCTTTATGAGATATTGTGAAGATGAGTAAGCTCACATCTCCTAACCTGCCAGATTACAATGGTTTGCCCTGGTCAGTGAACGGAAAGGTTACAGGGGAATGATCCAACATTTTAATTACTGCACGTTTTTGTGTACAAAACCCCCTAATCCAGTGTAATGATGTGGAAGATTTGGAGGTCTTTGAGGACAGTGGAGATGACTGCCTCACCAGAAACTTGGTGCAGGTAGTAAAAACAAAAGAACAAAACAAAAGTGTTCATGTGGTCTACTGTGAAGTTCAACATCTTTTTTTCTCTAATATTCCTTCAAATATATGAGGAGTGTCTTTTCCCCATCCAATGTGGCTGGTGGTACAAGTGGAGGTCCAGATCCCCATGTGCATGGGATAGTGGGACACTTCACAAAGAGCACTGGGAGGACCCCGAGGAAGCCATCCCCATATTGGAGCCCAGAAGTCTGGCCCTTTCAGGTCATCTCAGGTTCTTGAGTGTGAAGAATCCCCCGGCCCAGCTCTCACTTTAAGACCAGCACTGGACAGTGGTTTTGGCCTGCTGCACCTGCACCTTGACCCTGTAGGTGCTGTAGTGGGACTCGTGCACCAGCTCCTCAAGGATGTCATCGTTGAACCTCTGCAAAGACAAAGCCAGGTACTGAATCAGGAGTCCTCAGTAACCTTCCACCCAGTCTGTGGAACTGTGTAATGGAGACCTAGCAAACTAGCACAGTCTATCAGGACACAGTGAGGCTGTTCCCTGTCACACAGCAGAATGGCATCATGTCAAGTTCTAACAACAGTAAAAGCCTACTTACTGAGGAAAATTCCCTTCTTTATGGGATTACATGGAGATGAGTAAGGCCACAGCTCCTGACCTGGCTGGCTGAGAATGGTGTGTGCTCTGTGAGATGCCAAGTTACAGACAAATATATCAAATACATTCATCCCTGCAATGTTTGTTTGTTGTTTTATAAAAACCACCCTCTATGTGTGGTGATGTGTAGACTTGAAGAGGTTCAAGGCCAGTAGAGCTGACTACTCCACAGGATACATGTTACAGGTGGTTAAACTAAGGAAACAAGCAAAATGTGAATAGCAAGAAGTGTTTTTCTCTATGATTCTAACAAAGTAAAGAATGGATTTCTACCCTAAAAGAGTCCTGGTGAGTAGGATTGCAGGCATAGATTAGTTTGGGAGTGGGCATGTAAAAATCTTGAGGGCCCAAGATTTGAATCTGGTTCATTGTTCCACCCAGTCATCTCGTGTCCCTGGGTATGGGACTGTTCTCACTGCAGTCAGGCACTCGGCAATGTCCCTGCCCTGGTGCACTTCTCCCTTGTAGCTGTTGATGGCATAGGTGAGTCCATCAGCCAACTCCTCTATGAAGCCGTCATTGGAGATCTACAAAGAACTCCACTGCAAAGAGCTCATTGTCGGGCCAAGTATGGTCAGAGGACTGTCTGGGCATTGTCATGGGGGCAGATTCCAACCACACATTCTGCTTCCCACATCAGGCAGTCCTTAAGCAAGTAACTAAGGTGAAGTGAATTCAGTGATGTGGGTCTTACCCCAATATGACCAGTGTTCTTAAAACAGGAGGGGAGGACACATGGAAGCACAGAGGGGATTCCGTGTGACAAAGAGAAGACAGCCATGTATGAACATAGCAAAAACCCCTTAAAAGGAACCTGTCCTAGGGACACCCTCACTTACAACTCCTTGTCTCTGGAATTCTGAAAAATTAAGTGCCTGCTATATACACCACCCAGTGTTCTCCTGTTATGGCTGCCCCAGCAAACTTTTACATCACTGGGACACACTTAGGTGATGCCAGCAGCACTGCTTCCATGGCAGCCGTAGTGAATGACACCATGTCCACCCGCACTTAGAGGCTGCATCACACTGGTGAATAACCTCCATTATTACAGGTCTGAAAGCACACTCAACCTGACTTCTCTGCAGGATATCTGGGGTTGGCAGTTAAAAAAAAAAAGACAAACAGAAAACATCAATAAAAATACATATGCACTTGTGGTCTGCTGTGAAATAAAACAACATATGATTCCTAATATTCTTACTAATACCAGGATTTTCTTTCAACCCTCACTTGTAGCTTCCCTCACTTGGAAAAAGTGGAAGTCCAGAGACCTTTCTACATGGGACTGTGGGACAGTGTAAGAAAGCCATTGGAGGTCCCTGATGGATCCCCCAGATTCAGTCTGGTGCAGGGCAGTAGAATGTATTCTTGCGGTCATGAGTGCAGAGTCCCTTGTAGGCTAGGTCTCACCTCAGTGGAGCACTAGCTGTTGTCAGTGGCCTGATGCACCTTCCCTTCTTCGAGGGAAGTAGAGTTATTGAACCTGTTCACCAGGTCCTTGATGCTGTCTTCATTGAAACTCTACAAAGGCAAACCCCATACCAAGCAAAACAGCATCAGGAACCCTCCAACCAACCTATGGTTCTAATAGCAGGGCTGGCAAACTCATAAAGTCTTTTGGGACACAGTGAGGATGTACAAGGCAGTTCTGCTGAATGAGAAGCAGAACTGAATGATGTCAATGTCTAAAATCATTGAATGGCTGAACATTGGGGAAACTACCTCCTTTACGAGATATTATGGAGATTAATAAGGTCACATCTCCTAAATTGTCCAGATTACAACAGTTTTCCCTGGTCTGTGAGCTTCCAGAGAAAAAATCCAATATTTTACTCTCTCATTTTTGTGTACAATACCCCCTAATCCAGTCTGATGATGTGTAAAATTTAGAGGTCTCCAAGGACAGTGAAGCTGACTACTCTACCAGAAACTTGGGGCTGGTAGGAAAAACAACAAAAACAGCAAAATACAAGTGTTTGTGTGGTCTATTGTGAAGTGCAACACATTTCCTTCTCAAATATTCCTTCAAATATGGGAGGAGTGGTTTTTTTCCTGTCTAATGTAGCTGGTGGCAGAAATGGAGGTCCAGATTCATATGTGCATGGGACATGAGACACTTTATCACAAGCACAGGGATGGCCCTGTGGATGAGGGGCCATCCCAGTATTTGAACCTAGATACTTGGTTCTGTCAGGTCATCTTGAGTTTCTGGGAGTGGAGAAGCCTCCAGCCGAGTTCTCACCTCAGGCCAGCAGTGGACAGTATCTCTGCCCTGGCACACTTATCTGGAAACAGGAAAGGTGCTGCTGCCTTTAAGGGGACTCCTGCCCATGACACTTCCCTCCAGATCACCTTCCCAGAGTGAAGTTCCCTCTCCTTTCAGGTATGGCGCAGTTGTCTCTAGGTCCTCCAGAACAACGCAAAGAAGGTGGGCCTGATACAGAGGCTGTGAAGTAGGGAAGTTGACCTGCATCAAGGCCTGCTTCAGCTGGAACAAGGCAAAATGTAGGGGCTGGTCAAATTTCTATCCTGGTTCTGCATCCAGTCTCCCATCAGAGAGGCAAAGGCCCTGGAGAGAGGCAGTTGGGCAGCAGAGTCAGAGTTCTGGAATTCTCCTAAACTGCCTTCCCATGGCACTGTGATTTGGGACAGAGCCTCTCTGCCTGCCCCTGCCCATCCAGGAGACAGCCCTATGCCACCCCTGATCCCTATGTGGCTGTCTTGGGAGTAGCAAGTTGGGTGGTTAACAGCAGGTTTCACATAGAGGCAGTGTGAGTCTTTTATTCCCACTGACATTTCTCCTGAAAGTCCTGTACACTGCCCATTCCAAACTGCCATTCGCCTGCTCACCTGGACTGAGGACAGGGTTTTTTTTTTTTGTTTTTGTTTTTTGTACCACATTTCCTGTTTTGAAGATGGGAATAGTGTTCAGGAGAGAAGACTGTGGAGAGAGGCAGTCAGAGCAGGACTAGACTACAGTGGGTTTGAGACTCTACAGCAAAAAGCAGCCGAGTTGCCCATCTGATTCTACCAGGTCAGAGACCTCATCCTCAGTTCTCTTTTGAATTATGTCCTCTTGAAACAGAAGCTACCAGAGCTCTGGCCTCCCTTGGGAATCAGATGAGTAAGGCCTCAATTTTTGCCAGATCAACCCCAGCCACAGCCTCTGCACTCTTGACATAAGAGGTCTTCCTTGTGGACCCAAACACCGCTCTCCTTTTTATTGGGTCTTGTGGTGTGTCACCCTTGTCATTATATAGAGGTATGTTTCTAGATGTGCAGAAGACTTTGATGGCAGCAGATCTGACAGATGGAGGACAGGGCTGGTGACTGATGTCTATTATAACTATCTGATTCACTGAGTAGAACTGAGGCCCTGGGATTGTGTTTACTTCATTCACTGAGTTATGCTAAATGCCACTAGTAGGACCTACTTGTACTTACTGCTTCATACACATTGTTGAATAAATGAACTCCAAGCACAGCCATATCAGATACCTGGGTGGAACTGAGGACTTCTGTTATCCCTAGAGATTCCTGTTGTGACAACACCAAAGACAAGCACAAGGATTGGCTAAATGCTCACAAGCTTCTTGACAGATTGTTTTCCCTGTGCTTCTTCACACTCAGAAATGGCACTGACCACTGATGGTTTCAGCTGGCGAATTTCCATGGGGGATGAAGAAATCATTGCCATGAACAGCCACAGCCCATACAGTAGCCCTGTCTGTAGAGTCACATACCAGGTAAGATCTGCCTGGACTATCCCCACAGTAGTCTCTGAAGAACATAATGACACTGATCCTCCATATTCCCCCTTTCAGGCAAGAACACTGAGGCTCAGATAGATGTGGTGACTTTTTTGACACACAGAGTTAGCAGCTCACAGAATCACCATGGTACCGAAAGGGGGACACATGCTCACCGAGTGATCAGCTCGTCCAGGAACTGTTGGGCTCTGAAGAAGGTCAGGTGTAGGAGACAGTTCTGCATGGCATGGGCCCAGCTCCCACTGGGACATGCACAGGACCCACGCCCACAGATAGGTTCCCCCATGGCGAATCAGGACTGCAATGTGCCTAGGTTGCTATGAGTCTTGCTTTTTGCTAAAACTCCCTCACCCTGATTTGTAGCAAACATTTACTGCAAAGTAACTTCCTAAAATCCATGCTAAACCTTCCAAGGATGAGTATAACTTCTTCAACCACTTCTGCCTTTTCATTTGCAAATATCCCTCTTCTGTGATGTGATTAGCAGCAATGGATCCTTTGTTTTCTATAAAAGGTAACCACCTAAAGCAAACCTGTGCCTGGTAAATGAGGTCCTTCCTGTAATGTGCCAGAGATAGAAATAAAGGCCTGTCATGGCAGACGCCGCAGCTTTTGCTCCCCTTGAAAGACAAGCCATGCTGTCCCTTTTCCCCCACCAGATTTGGTAATCCCTGTGAATGTCTCATTTCATCCATAATAACTTGGACCCCACGAGCCTGGGTCCTCATCAGCCAGGTGCATGGATTTGAAGGCAGTGTGGTGGGAGATGTTTCTACCTGGGAAAGCTGGCACCATGGACACTGCCACCCTCTCCAGTGTGCTTCCCTGGAGGGACCACATGCCACAGGCTTCTCACAATTTAAAGATGAACTCAGCTGTACCGTGTGGGGGACAAAGATGGACATCCTGTCAGTGGCATCACCATGAAAAACCAGGACTGAGGTCTAGAGCTCACCCAAAACACCCAGCCCCTCAGGGACATGTGCAAGAGAAGGGTCAGGAGTACCTATGCAGAATGAGGATTTATCATAGGTTTTAAAAGTACCATGTAAGTTTGGTGGATGGAGGGGTATTGATACTACTTTTAGTTTCTAGGTGTTTTTTTAGAGATAGGACAACAGACTTTGCATACTAATAGTCGGTATGAACAGCTTTTTTCTCATGCTCATTTTAAAGCATCCTCATTATAAACATGAAGTCAATCTGGTTTGGGCATGTCAAATGGTTGCTCAAGATCATGCAGGTCAGTACTGAGAACTGTCCAAAGGTAGGGATACTGGCATTTTCTCTTAGATGGCTGAGACTTATCTTCTCCTCATGTGGATGGAAAGGTCTCCTACACCATCTCTCTGGGTCACAGCACTCCCCTCCACGTGGCATCAGCCTGGGGAGAAGCAATAGCTCCACCCATGGGAAGCCCTATGGCTCCACCCTATGAAGCTACAGCTGGAGGCTATTCAGTGATCAAGTCTAGCAGCTAAGGCAGACCTGTGGAAGCTCTGAGACTTTAGCTGACCATCTCCCAGGCCTGGTGCTGTTCAAATCCCACCTTGGTGCACAGCCTGGCTCTTCCTGAACACACACAGGCCCAGTAGAGGGAGCCACATACTGCAGATCGCTGACACTCCAAAGAGGAAGCCCAGGTCCAGTGACAGGGAGCGCCTGGCATGGGTCTGCACTAGTCTTTGCAGACCCACCTAATACATAAACAAATTCAAAGAAAGAGCCAAAATGGAAACACAAAAACAGATCCTAAATGAGAGAAAGAGAGGATTCTCCAGGAGAAGAGCTACATAAAATGAAGGCAGGCAATTTATCAGATAGAGAATTTAGAATAATGATTACAAGGTTACTCAAAAGGCATAGAAACCATAAAAAAGGACCAATCAGAAATAAAGAATGCGATATTTGAAATAAATAATACACTGGAAGGAATAAACAGTAGGTTACATGAAGCAGAGGATCAAACGAGTGATTTGGAAGAGACGGTAGAAAAAGCACTCAGGCAGAGCAGCAAAAACAAACAAACAAAAAAGAATTTAAAAAATGAGGATTGCTTAAGAACTATTCTGGACAACATGAAGTGTAACAACATCTGCATCAT
The DNA here is from genome assembly GCF_019186645.2 of Phyllostomus hastatus. Lineage (NCBI taxonomy): Eukaryota > Metazoa > Chordata > Mammalia > Chiroptera > Phyllostomidae > Phyllostomus > Phyllostomus hastatus. Next base: position 176,640 of record NW_025333828.1, read on the forward strand.
GGAAATACCAGAAGGTGAAGAGAGCGAGCAAAGGATCAAGAACCAGTTGGAGGAAATAAGGATAAAAAACGTCCCTAATCTGCTGAAGGAAAAAGACATACAAGTGCAGGAAGCTCAGAGTCCCAAACAGGTTGGACCCAAAGAGACCTACACCCAGACATATCATGATTCAAATGGTAAAGCTTAGAGACAAGGAGAGAATCCTGAAGCTACAAGAGAAAAAGCATATAGTTACCTACAAAGAAGCTCCAATTAGACTGTTACCTGATTTCAAAACAGAAACATTTCAGGCCAGAAGGGACTGGCATGAAATATTCAAGGTGATGAAGAGCAAGGACCTAAAACCGAGACTATTTTACCCAGCAAGGCTATCATTTAAAATTCAAGGGGAAATAAAGAACTTCCCTGACAAGAAAAAGCTAAAGGAGATTGTTAACACCAAACCAATACTGCAAAAAATGTTAAAGGGCATGCATTAAAAAGAGGAAAAAGGGGGGGGGATGAGAAAAGTAGTTAAAAAATAAAATGGCAACAAATCTGTACCTGTCGATTAACACCATAAATGTTAGTGGCTTAACATAAATGTTCTAAACAAAAGACAGGATAGCTGAAAGGATAAGAAAGCAAGATCCATACATATGCTCTCTCCAAGAGACACACCTCAGATCAAAAAATACACACAGACTAACAGTGAAGGGATGGGAAAATATATTTCCTCCAAAGAGAAAACAAAATAAACCTAGGGTAGCAGTCCTTATACCCAACAAAATAGACTTTAAAACCAAGGCTATATATAGTGACAAAAAAGGGCACTACTTAATGGTATTGGGAACAATCCAACAAGAGAATAAAACCCTAGGAAACATTTTTTAAGATTTTATTCATTTGCTTTTAGAGAGAGAGGAAGGGGGAAGAGAGGGAGAGAAAAATCAATGTGAGACAAATACACTGATCGGTTGCCATCTACATCTCACATGTCTCCACTTAGGGACCTGGCCCACAACCCAGGCATGTGCCCAGAGTGGGAATCAAACCAGCAACCTTTTGGAACACAGACTACACTCAATTCTCTGAGCCACACCTGCCAGGGCCCTAGTAAACATTTATGCATGCAACAGAGGAGTACCTAAGTATGTAAAGCAAATCTTGATGGGACATAAAGGAAGAAATCAGCACAAATATGGTCAGAATCAGGCATTTTAACACCCCACTTACTTCAAAGGATAGACCTTGCAGGCAGAAAATCAACATGAAAACAGCATCCTTAAATGACACACTAGAAAAATTGATTTAATTGATATCTTCTGAGCAGTTCAACCCATAGCAGCAGAATATACATACTTTTCAAGTGCACATGGAATGTTTTCTCGTATACAATTACATGTCAGGACACAAAACAGGTCTCAATAAATTTAAGAACACTAAAATCATATCAAAGCATCTTCTCAGACCACAATGCTATAAAACTAGAAATCAATCAAGAACACTGAGAAACAAGCAAAGACATGGAAGGTAAATAATGTTATTAAGCAATGAATAAGTCAACAACTGAGATCAAGGAATAATCAAAGGATACCATGAAACAAATAAAAATGAGAACACAACAACCCAAAATATGTGGGACATAAGGGAAGCAATCACGAGAGGGAAATTTATAGCATTACCGGCCTATCTCAAGAAACAGCTCAAAGTAACAATCTAACCTGACACTTAAAAGAACTTGAAAAAAAAAGTGCAGAGTAGAAGGAAGGAAGTAATAAAGATCAGAGTAGAAATAAAATAAAGTCTTTAAAAAATGACACCAAAGATCAAACAATCCAAGAGCTAGTTCTCTGAAATGATAAATAAGATTGAAAACCTTTAACCAGACTTATCAAGAAAAAAAGCAAAAGAACCCAAATAAATAAAATCAGAAATGCAAGAGCAGAAATAACAACCAACATCAAAAAAAATACAAAGGATTGTTAAGAAAATATTATGAACAACTAGTATATGCCAACAAATTGGACAACCTGAATAAAATGAATACATTCTTAGAAACATACAATTTTCCAAATAAAATCAGGAAGAATCTGAGAATCTGAATAGACAGATTGCACCTAGTATAATTGAAGCACTAATCGAAAAACTCTCAACAAAAGCCCTAGACTAAATGCCTTTACATGTAGATGTTTCCAAACATTCTAAAAAGAACTAACTCCTCTCCTTCTCAAACTATTTCCAAATTTCAAGAGCAAGGAAAACTCCCAAAGTCATTTTATGAGGCCTGTAGTATCCTAACTCCAAAGCCAGATAAAGACAATAACCTCCCCACCCACAAAATTGTAAGCCATTATCCCTGATGAATATAGATGCTGAAATACCCAACAAAATATTAGCAAACCAAATACAGCAATGCATCACATAGATTATACACCATCATCAAGTGCTATTTATTCCAAGAATGCAAGATTGCTACAACATTTGTAAATCAATAAATGGGATTCACCACATAAAGAAAATGAAGGATAAAAACCACATGGTCCTATCAACAGTTGCAGAAAAAGCACTGGATACAATCCAGCACCGATTTATGCTAAAAACTCTCAGCCAAGTGGGAATAGAGGGAACATACCTAAACATAATGAAGATCATAAATAACAAACATAAAGCCAACATCACACTCAGTGGCAAAAACTCAGTGTTCCCCTTAAGATCTGGACAAGACAAGGATGTCCACTTTCACTTCCCTCATTCAACACAGTACTAGAAGTCCTAACCCCAGCAATCAGACAACAAGGAGAAATGAGAGGCATCCACATTCAAAAGGAAGAAGTCAAACTGTCTTTATTTGAACATGACATGATATTCTACATAGAGAACCCTAAAAATTCCATGAAGAAACTACTAGAACAGATCAACGAAATCAGCAAAATAGCAGGATACAAACTTAACATCCAAAAAATAGCTGCATTTTTATGTGCCAATAATGAATTATCAGAAAGGGAAATTAAGAACACAATCCCATTCACCATTGCTTTAAAATAAATAAAACACCTAGGAATAAATCTAACCAAGGATGTAAAAGACCTGTACCAGGAGAATTATAAGCTACTGAAGAAAGAAATTGAAAAAGATACAAATAAGTGGAAGCACATACCATGTACAAGGATAGGAAAAATTAACATTGTTAAATGTCCATGCTACTAAAGCAATCTATACACTCAACACAAGTCCTATCAAGATTCCAATGACTTATTTCACACTACAACAAATATTTCAAAAATTTATATGGAAGCACAAAAGGCCCACCATAGCAACAGTGATCCTGAGAAAGAAGAATAAAGTTGGAAGAATCATACTACCTAATATTAAACTATACTATAAGGCCATAGTAATTAAAACAGCATGGTACGGACATAAAAACAGAAATGCAGTTCAATGGAACACAGTAGAGATCCCAAAAATGAAACCACAACTTTATAGTCTATTAATATTTGACAGAGGAAGCAAGCACATACGATGGGCTAAAGATAATTTGGAAAAATGGGCAGATATGTGCAGAGAGATGAAACTACAAGACCATCTTACACCACACACAAGAATAAATTCAAAATGGATAAAGACTTTAATGTTACACCTGAAATCATAAAAATCCCAGAAGAAAATATAGGCAGTAAAATCTCACACACTGCTCTTAGCAATATTTTATCTGATATACAGGGTCCAGTGTGGCGGATACTGGCCAGCAGTATTCATCCCTGCAGATGCTTGTCGAAACACAAACATACACACAGAAATTGAGTCCTGTGGAGGAATAGGGAAGAAAAAGCCACTCTCTCTAGCGGAGAGCGCCCTGAGTCGCCACCTCAGTAGGCTTTTATTAAGAATACAGATACAGTTTGTGGATTACAGCCTGGCAGGGAAGATTAAAGGAGTAGACAGCTTTCAAAGGGACTGGCAGAACTCCCGCTGGAATTCTAGCCTGAGATTTTGGGGTTTATCACTTAAAAAGACTACAGAACTAAAAGGCTAGTTTCATTTCCTACCCATGCCTTCATATTCTAATTCAAGAGCATCCTCCAGCAAGCAGATCTCACAGGATCTTGCATATTCTATGTCCCAGGTCTGATTGCCCCCGGGGTCCCGCTGACTCTGGTCTGGACTGCACCACCCCTGTTATTTCCGCAGGCCTGAGCTGGGCAGAGGAGACAAAGGCAGACGGGAGACTTGGAATTCTCACAACAAAGACCAAGGACTCAAGCTTTGTCAAAGCCGAGGTGGCAGGGGTCCATGTCAATCACCCCTTGATTTCCACAGCCCCCCAAGTCCTTCCCTGAGGCCTCCACGTGATCATGCCTGTCTTAGGCAATTTGCCCCTTGGGAAATCTTACCCATTATTGGCTAACTGATCAAGCATTGGGGTCTGGCACAGAACAGGCAGCGTTCATGCCAGGGAAATAAGTTTTGTTTCCTTAGTGTCTCCTGGTTCAGAGGTCTCTTACTCAGCCTTAGCCACGGCGTGGGGGGGGGGGGGGTTGGTTACAGCTTCCTCAGACCAGGCAGGGCGGATCCCAATGGTCCAGCACAAAAACACCCCTTTTTTATTACAAAATCATTTATTACAAAATCATAAGCATGTAATTCTGTAACATAACAGTATCATACTCAACCACACCCTATGATGTTTTAGGTGAAATATTCAAATTAAAACTATAAATTCTCACATCCATATTATTACCCTAACAACCACACTGAAGTAGGTTTTGCCTCTGCTGGATCGTGTACATCCTCAGGCACTGGAAATAAAAGAAATAATTAAAAAATGGGACTACATTAAACTAAAAAGTTTTTGCACAGCAAAAAAAAACCATCAAAAAATAAAAAGACAACCCACAGAATGGAAGAACTTATAGGCTGATCCATGTGATCAGGGCTTAATATCCAAAATTTATTTTGAAACACTTATAAAGGCCCTGGCTGAGGTAGGTCAGGACTGAGCGCAGGCTGTGAACCAAAGTGTAGCAGGTTCGACTCCCAGTTAGGATACATGCCTGGGTTGCAGGCCATGACCCCCAGCAACTGCACATTGATGTCTCTCTCTTTCTCCCTCCCTTCCTGCTCTAAAAAATAAATAAATAAAATCTTTAAAAAAAATCGAACTTAAAAAAAACTTATAAAAACATGGGAGAATGCTGGAGGGAGGGGGTACAAAATCATAAGCATGTACTGCTTATGGGGGTAAAGGGCAGAGGGGAATTAAGGGGAGAAAAAACTGAGAAAACTGTAATAGCATAATCAATAAAATATATTTAAAAATACATTTGCTCTTTAAAAAGTCACTTCCCTTTAAAACAAGCTTTTGAACATACAATTTTATTCTATTTATTCCAACCTACATGCCTCACATCTGCTTCTCCGAAGTTTTGTGTCAAGCAGCACCCCAAACAATTGTTATGTGGAAGTTTCCACATCTGGGCAATCTTTGCTTTCCACAGTTTTCATTATGCAGGATTCCAGTAACCATGGTTTCGTTAAATAACGCGTTTCCCAACAACACAGTTCAGACTGCAGTACCACCATACATTAACGATGAGTAACTGCACAAAGTACCAACTTTGCTGCTATTTCTTCAGTCCAGAAACCACTATGTGAATAAGAGTTGGGCATACTACCAGTGACCAGTCACTTCACATCCTTCTAAGTCTGTCTGATGAGTCACTGCACGTTTGTCACTCAGCTCACTTAGACAGCAAAGCTATCTAAGTAATGTTGCCTCCATGTCTGACAGTGGTAAGTGAAGTCATGCGACATTCTATAAAAATAGTCAAAAAAGAAAATCAGCCCACAAAGATAAACGTGCAGGCAAGAGAGAAAAACTGGGAATGCTGGAAGTGAAATATAAATCAAATGGAAATAGTTACAGAAGAAATGCCCCACCACCTGAATGTCTGAGACTCCAGAGAAGGAGCCAGAAGAACTTGGTGAAAGTGAGTTTATGTATGGAAATGAGGGAAGTAACTGTGAAGAAAGGATGACAATGTTCCAGAGGAAGTGGAAAGCTTCAGAATAAACTCTCAGAGAGATTTCCTAACAGTGAAAGCACAAAGGATAAAACACTGGAAGCTGATCCTAACTAAGGAGTATGAGAATTCATCAAAGCATAGAAGATATGCTTGTGCTGCATCACAAACTGTATAATCAGAAGAAAAAGGGGAGCATTGTTCAAACTGCACTTGAGAAACTTATAAAGAAATAAAACACTAATTCTTAATGTCTCTAGTGTTTAATACAGTATACTAAACAAATGTAAGTTTACTATTTTATTATTTCCTATACACTGTAACCACAAGAAAAGTTTTTAAGCATTTAGCAAACATTTTCAAATGTCACAGAATGATCATAATTTATCTCACTTAGTAGGACTCATTTGAAGTTTCAGTTTGAATGGTCATTTTTACCACCTCATACTGTTGTGTCAAGGGAGGACTGCCTGTATTATTTCATGATATCAACTGCAAACGTTTATCAAGAGCACCCTGGTTCCCAACTAACCTAGAAGAACCCACTAGGCCTGTTATCAAAGATTCAAGACAGAAATACGCTGGCCTGCTGCACTTCAGCTCTTCTATTATTTACTTCCCTGGCTCTATGTTATGTTCTGCATGTGCAAATCTCTTCCATGACTACTCCCAAGTTGTGTCCATATCCAAGTGTCTTCATCTCGAAGGTGGGAAAACAAAATCATGCTGTCCAATTTTTCCATAAAAGGGCTGGGGAAAATCAGGCTTATGAGACTGAGTGGCATGCCTAGTACAGCACACTTGATCAATCAGGAGCAACAGGGGCATTAAAACACAGTTCTGCTTCCAGTATACACAATGATACCTACTTCTGAAGAGGTTAGTTCGGTTTTATTTTCCACTCATATGATTACACAGACCTACTAGCAGAGAAAAAATATTCCATATTTTCTGAGCCTCTCATTACTTAGACATTTTGCAACACCAGTAGAACTTAATAAGAAATTTTCAAACATTTCACGCTGTCTGGATCCTGGGATGGAAAATGGACATTAGGTAAAAACTAAGAAAATGTGAGTATACTACAGACTTCAGTTAATAATGGGTCACTATTGGTTCATTATTAGTGCCAATGTCCCACACTAGTGTAAGATTACAGGAAATTGAGTATGAGCTAGAAGGGAATTCACAACTTTCCTGTAAATCTAAAACCATTGTAGAAGAAAGATTTCTTTAAAGAGCTATTAACACTAATGTTTTATTAGTGCTCGGAAATAATGAAATTTGTGAATCACAGATACTGTGCGTACTAATTTCTATTCCCTAGAGTAGTGTTCTTTAAGCTATGCCCTGCAGAATCTGCTAGGAAGGGAAGTGTGAAAGCCACTCTCTAGTCTAAAGGACAGTACGAGGCATGATTTGAGGAATATTCCAATTCATAGTTCCTCAAAACAGAGAGAGCACTAGACTGAGGGTAAAACAGAACCTGCATTCTAATACTGAATTAGTAACCAACTATGTAAAACATTTTCTATTTTTAAGCCTCAGTTTTCTCATCTGCAAAATAAGAGCAACCAAGTATGTTTTAGCTTAAAGGTCTCAGTCCAACTAGAATTTTTTCCCAAAATTTTTCTTCTACTAAAAGTAAAATATATGATTTAGATAATGATATTAAAATACAATGCTTTAAGAAGGATCAAAATCTATTTGTCAGTTTTTTTCTCTTTTTGGCCTATTATCAAACAACAGTATTTTTTATCAAGAAAGAATTTTTTTAAATTATTTTATTTATTTTTTGAGAAAGAAGAGGAGAAGAGGAGGAGAAAGAGGGAGAGAAACATCAATGTGTGTTTGCCTCTCATGTGTCCCCTACTGGGGACCTGGACCACAACCCAGGCATCTGCCCTGACTGGGAATCGAACCAGCAACCCTTTGGTTTAAAGGATGGCACTCAATCCACTGAGCCACACCAGCCAGAACTATCAAGAAACAATATTTTGACTTAAAATCTAACTCACCTAATTTTACATTTCAAGTTATATCACATTTACTTCACAAATATACAGGTACTGTGTACCTCTCTTACTACCAAGAAACAAACAATACAAAATGTAGCTAATAAAAATATAATTTAAAAATAGTTTCAAAACACAGTCTAAAGTTTTTTCTGCACTCATTTCTCTACCAATTTGATAACACTGTCAATGAATTAAAATGTGGAAAACGGACAAATGTAATCATTTTCAATTCACTGGGGCAAACTTTTAGCAACAGTATCAAAACAAATTTCAGTTGTTTAAGAAAGCTCAATTACCTGCTCCAAAGACCTTCTTTTTAATTATTCTAAGTTTCAAATTTCATAAGCCCAAAGACAGAATTAAACTGCAACAATAAGCCCTGGCTGGCATAGCTCAGTGGATTGAGCTCGGGCTGTGAACCAAAGTGTCGCAGGTTCGATTCCCAGTCAGGGTACATGCCTGGGTTGTAGGCCATGACCCCCAGCAACCTCACTCACATTGATGTTTCTCTCTCTCTCTCTCTCTTTCTCCCTCCCTTCCCTCTCTAAAAATTAATAAATCAATAAAAATCAGTTGTCCTTCTCTCTCTAGCAATGAAGAATCCTATTTCTCATTCCCTTCCTCTATCTCTAAAAATGAATAAATAAAATCTTTAAAAAACTGCAACAATAAGACTAACTATAAACTGGAAAATGCAGACTTCCTATGTAAAATATGCTAATAATCTAGTAGCAACTTCCTCAGAATCTACATTTGACATCCAAAAATGACTAAACATGGTTAACAAAAAGTATCTGCATTAATATCATTTACTATTTGGTCTTTTCAAAATATTTCCACATTCTCTCATATGTTTAATGTTAGACAATAATCATGTTTAAATGAACAATGCAATCCATAACATAAAAACTATCAATCAAATTAAAATGCACCATTTTATTACTAAATTTTCAAGGACCTGCTAAGTACAATTCTTAAAAACTTATGGCTCCATCACATGCACACTCGATTTCAAACATCAAGTACAGTAACTGAAGTTGTAACACGAAAAGCTCACTTTTCTTTGTCCCCCTCCCCAGGGGGTGCACCCTTCCCAGAAGTACTGCAATACAGGCTGGATGCACTGAGTGAACGGAGCAAGCTCCTATTCCATCTCCCAGCTCCAAAATTCCATTGAATATAATGCCTGAGAGAGCACGCATCAGATATTAAACTGATACGAACAGATACCACACTTGATCTCAGCCAAAAGGCCGAGAAGTAAGGAAAGATCGATTTTGGAAGAATCCTTGCTTTATTAGTTACTCTGACCCGAAAAATACTGAAATATTTCCCCAAAGCTAACATCGTTGAAAATCGTACCCCTTTTGACACCTGTAAAATATTCAAGGTGAGATTTATGACATTTTTTCATTAAGGCGTATGTAGACTATACCCTTAGGTATTACCTTAAAAGCACCAATCACAATACACTAAAGCCTTACATTTCAGCACATAAAAGTGATTTGAAAATCACTTTTATTATGCAGTGAGAGCATGAAATATTAAATCACACTGATCTATAATCTGGTTTCCAAAGGTCATACGTATTCATATTTTTAAGGATAAAACACTTTTAAATGGTCAAATTTCTAAAACTCATCGTTAAAACTTGCTCTCCAAGTCCGTGCTCATAGGAAACTAAACACTGTACACAGGAGCTCATCTAAGAAACCACTTTTAATCAGCTTTCATTGTCTTCTGAGCTTTTATTTTGTTTGCACTGCAGTTTTTCACTTAATGAAAACAGGCAATTAAGTATTAAATCAGATAAGAATGGTCATCTTCCTATTATTACGAACAGCAACAGTCCTCTTCTCCTTAGTCCTCTCCTCCTCTAACCATGTCAAGGAGAGTCCAGGGGAAGTGGACCTCCACTAGACCAGGGATGCTCCCTAACCAGACACCCCCTCCCGTGCCAGAGGTTCAGACCCGCCCACCTTCGGCCTTCCCATTTTCCTCCCACTCCACCTTCCACCTAAGATTCAGACATGCACCCGCAGGACTCTGCATTTGCGCCGGCATCACCCCGCCTCAGGCTTGCGAGGCCGGGGAATGAGCACTACCCGTCGCCACCAATGGCCGCCCAGAGACCTTGGCGCCGGACCCTCCCAGGTCCCGGATTTCTCTCGCCAAGAACCAGCCATCTGAGAAGACGCACTCTGGCTTCACCCACAGGGTAAGCGCTCAGCTGCCAGCAGCAGACAGCCGGGCAGAGCCCGGTCGAAGTGGGAAATCACTTAGCCCCGCCCATGAACCGACCTGTGGAGACCAACTCCTCCTCCTGCTGTGGACGCAGCCGTCCTCACGCACTGCGGCGTTGTGCGTCGCTTTCCGGAACTCCCCGCCCAGCCTGGCTCAACTTCTGTTCTCGAGTAACCTGAACTGCGCACCTTGCCAAGGGTGCTTTGGCTAGGTGGGAGGAGAATGCGGAGCTTTGCTACCCTGTTGGCAGCTTTCCGAGATTCTGATATTAATTCAAAATAAAACGTTAAACAAGGAGTTTTTTGGAAGACAAAGCTGAGTTAATCACCATAATAGAAAGCAAAGACAAAGAGAAAATACTTTTTAAAACCATGTGCAATGGGGCTGAGTTAAACCAACACAGCCTGCCTTTGAGAAGTGCTAGAAGGAAAAACGTGCAGAGGTTTTCAAACTCTTGGTTTAAAGTTTCCAAGGGGGGAGGATGGAAGCAAGAGAGGGAGGTGGGTTTGGAGGGGGTAAGGGGAGTAGGGAGAAAATGCGGACAACTGTAGTTAAACAATGAAATAATTTTAAAATATAAAGTTTTACATACCCATATTTTACCATGTGCGATGCACACTTTTTTGGCTTCATTTTTCAGGAGAAAATAACGCTGTGCATTATACACAGGTAGTACCTGAAATACCTTGTATCTGTCCTTGTGTTTTGTATTATTTGTTCCATAAAATTAGTTGTACCATAATATGTTCAAAAATAAATGCTAAAATTCTTTTTTTATTTTAATCATTCTTCAAGTACAGTTTTCTCTCTTTTACTCCCATTCCAACCCACACATCTACCCATCCTCACTTCCCTCCCATTACCACCCTCCCCCTAGATTTTGTCCATGTGTCCTTTAAATTTGTTCCTGTAAACCCTTCCCAATCTCCCCTGAAATTCCCTCTTCTCTCCCCTCTGGTCACTGTCAGCCTGTCCTCTATTTCAGTGTCTTTGGTTATATTTTACTTGTTTCTTTTGTTTTGTTGTTTAGGTTGCTGTTAAAGGTGAGATCATATGGTATTTGTCTTTCACTGCCTGGCTTGTTTCGGTTAGCATAATGCTTTCCAGCTCCATCCATGCTGTTGAAAAGAGTAGGGCCTCCTTCTTTCTTTCTGCTGCATAGAATTCCATTGTGTAAACGTACCATCGTTTTTTGATCCATTCATTTACTGATGAGCATCTAGGTTGCTTCCAGCACCTAGCTATTGTAAATTGTGCTGCTATGAACATCGGGGTGCAAAGGTTCATTTGTATTGGTATTTTAGTGTTCTTAGGATATAGTCCCAGCAGTGGAATTGCTGGGTCAAAAGGCAGATCCATTTTTAGTTGTCTGAGGAAGTTCCATACTGTTTTCCATAGTGGTTGTACCAGTCTGCAGTCCCACCAACAGTGCACTAGTGTCCCCTTTTCTCCACAACCTCTCCAACACTTGTTGTTTGTTGCTTTGTTTATGATGGCCATTCTGACCTGTGTGAAGTGGTATGTCACTGTGGTTTTAATTTGTGTCTTTCTGATAGCTAGCAATATTGAACATCGTCTCATGTGTCTTTGGATCCTCTGTATGTCCTCCTTGGAGAACAGGTCCTTTGCCCATTTTTAATTGGGTTGCTTGTCTTCTTGGAGTGGAGTTGTGTAACTTCTTTACATATTTTGGAGATTAAACCCTTGTCTGAGGTGTCATTGGCAAATATGTTTTCCCATACAGTTGGTTCTCTTTTTATTTTGATACTGTTTTCTTTAGCTGTGCAGAAGCTTTTTATTTTGATGAGGTCCCATTTGTTCATTCTTTCCTTTATGTCCCTTGCTCTAGGGGACATGTCAGTAAAAAAGTTTCTGCGTGAAATATCTGAGATTTTCCTACCTACATTATCCTCTAGGACTTTAATGGTGTCACAGTTTATATTTAAATCTTTTATCCACCTTGAATTTATTTTTGTATAAAGCATAAGTTGGTGCTCTAATTTCATTTTTTTGCAGGTAGCTGTCCAGTTCTCCCCACACCATTTGTTGAAGAGGCTGTTTTTACTCCATTTTATGTTGCTGCCTCCTTTGTCAAATATTAATTGACCATAGGAACTTGGGTTTATTTCTGGGCTCTCTGTTCTGTTCCACTGGTCCATGTGCCTATTTTTATGCCAGTACCAGGCTGTTTTGATTACAGTGGCCTTGTAGTATAGTTTAGTGTCAGGTATTGTGATCCCTCCTACTTTACTCTTCTTTCTTAAAATTGCAGCAGCTATTCGGGGTCATTTATGGTTCCATATAAATTTTTGAGGTGTTTGTTCTATATCTGTGAAATAAGCCATTGGTACTTTAATAGGTATTGCATTGAATGTGTAAATTGCTTTGGGTAGTATGGACATTTTGATGATATTAATTCTTCCAATCCATGAACAAGGTATATGTTTCCATTTGTTTGTGTCTTCCTTGACATCTTTCCTCAGTGTTATGTAGTTTTCTGAATACAGGTCTTTTACCTCTTTGGTTAGGTTTATACCTAGGTATTTTATTTTTCTTTTTGCTGTTTCAAATGGGATTTTTTTCTTGATGTCTGCTTCTGCTGTTTCCTTGTTGGTGTACAGAAATGCATTTGATTTCTGGATATTGACTTTGTACACCCCTGTTTTACCAAATTCATTTCTTAGGTCAAGCAGTTTTTTGGTGGAGTCTATAGGATTTTCTATGTACACAATCATGTTATCTGCAAACAGTAACAGCTTTGTTTCCTCCTTTTCAATTTGGATGCCTTTTATTTCTTTTTCTTCTCTGATTGCTGTGGCTAAAAGTTCCAGTACTATATTGAATAGAAGTGGTGAAAGTGGACAGCCTTGTCTTGTTTTTGATCTTAGTGGAAAAGATTTTAATTTTTACCCATTGAGTACGATGTTGGCTGTACGTGTCTCCTATATGGCCTTTATTATGTTGAGGAATGCTCCCTCTATTCCCACTTTGCTAAGTGTTTTTATCATGAATGGGTGCTGTACCTTATCAAATGCTTTTTCTGCATCTATTGATATGATCATGTGGTTTTTGTCTTTGCTTTTGTTTATGTGATGTATTACATTTACTGATTTGTGAATATTGTACCATCCTTGCATCCCTGGAATGAATCCCACTTGTTCGCGGTGTATAATCTTTTTAATGTATTGTTGGATGCGTTTTGCCAGTATTTTGTTGAGGATTTTAGCGTCAATGTTCATCAGTGATATTGGCCTGAAGTTTTCTTTCTTGTTGTGTTTTTATCTGGTTTTGGAATCAGGATGATGCTGGCCTCATAAAAAGAGTTTGGGAGTCTTCCACCTTGTTGGACTTTTTGGAATAGTCTGTGAAAGATAGGGGTTAGCTCTTCCTTAAATGCTTTGTAAAATTCTCCTGTGAAACCAACTGGTCCAGCGCTTTTGTGTTTTGGGAGTTTTTTGATTACTGCTTCAATTTTATTTGCTGTTATTGATCTGTTCAGGCTTTCTGCTTCTTTTTCAGTGAGTTTTGGAAGATTATATTTCTCTAGAAATTGTCCATTTCACCTAGGTTTTCAAATTTCTTGGCATACAGCTCTTTGTAGTAATTTCTTACAATCCTTTGTATTTCTGTGGTGTCAGTTGTAATCTCTCCTCTTTCATTTCTGATTGTGTTTATTTGTGTCTTCTCTCTTTTTTTCTTGATAGGTCTGCTTAAAGCCTTGTCTATTTTGTTTATCTTTTCATAGAACCAGCTCTTGGATTCATTGATCCTTAGAATTGTGCTTTTAGTCTCTATGTCATTTAATTCTTCTCTGATCTTGGTTATTTCCTTCCTTCTGCTTGCTCTGGGCTGTCTTTGTTGTTGTTTCTTGACTTCTTTTAGAAGTAGCGTTAGGTTGTTTCTTTGAAAAATTTCTACCTAAAAAAATTTTAGGTATGCCTATATCACCATGAACTTCCCACTCAGGACTGCCTTGGCTGTGTCCCATAAATTTTGGGTTCTTGTGAGTTCATTTTCATTTGTTTCCAGAAACCTTTTGATTTCTTCCCTAATTTCATTCTTGACCCATTCATTGTTTCATAGCATGCTATTTAATCTCCATGATTTTGTGTGTTTTGGGTTTTTTTCCTTTGGGTTGGAACTAGTTTCAGACCCTTGTGATCCAAGAAAATGCTTGGTATGATTTCAATTTTCTTGAAATTGTTGAGGTTTGTTTTGTGTGCTATCATGTGGTCTATCTTTGAAAATATTCCATGTACATTTGAAAAGAATGGGTATTTAGCGTCTTTGGGATGAAGGGCTCTATATATATCAGTTAAGTCCATTTCATCTAGTGTATTGTTCAATGCCACGGTATCTTTGTTGATATTTTGTTTGAAAGATCTGTCCATTTTTGACAGTGAGATGTTAAAATCCCCTACTATAATTGTGTTGCTGTCATAATCTTTCTTGAAGTCCTCTAAGATTTTCTTTATGTATTTGGGTGCTCCTATGTTGGGTGCATATATATTTACAACATTTATGACTTCTTGGTGGATTCTTCCCTTGAAGTGACCTTCTGGGTCTCTCTTTATGGCCCTTTTTTGGAAGTCTGTTTTGTCTGATATGAGTATTGCTACCTCATCTTTTTTGTCCTGTCCATTTGCCTGGAAAATTTGTTTCCAGCCCTTCACTTTCAGCCTGTGCAGGTCTTTTATCCTGAGGTGGGTCTCTAGTAGGCAGCATATGTGTGGGTCATGCTTTCTTATCCATTCAGCTATTCTATGCCTTTTGATTGGAGCATTTAATCCATTTACGTTTAAGGTTATTATTATAGGTGCTTATTCATTGCCGTTTATGTACATGTGTTCTTCTCTTTCTTTTCCTTCCTTTCCTTAAAGCAATCCCTTCAGCATCTCTTGCAGAGCTGGTTAGGTGGAGGTGTATTCTTTTAGACTTCTTTTGTCTGGGAAGCTTCTTATTTGGCCTTCTGTCTTGATTGAGAGCCTTGCTGGGTAAAGTAGCTTTGGTTGCAGTCCTGTGGTTGTCATTACTTGGAATATTTCTTGCCATTCTGTTCTGGCTTGGAGCGTTTCCATTGAGAAGTCAGCTGTTAGTTAGCCTTATTGGGGCTCCCTGGTATGTTACTTCCTTTTTCTCCCTTGCTTCTTTTAAGATTCTCTGTTTGTCTTGGTATTTTGCCATTTTAATTATGATGTGTCTTGAGGTGAGCTTCTTTGGGTTCCTCTTTATTGGGACTCTCTGTGTTTCCTGGATTTGTGTGACTTTTTTGCTCATCAAATTAGGGACGTTTTTCATCATTAGTTTTTCAAAGGTATTCTATCCCTTGCTCTTCTTCTTCTCCTTCTGGTATCCCTATTATACGGATATTATTACATTTCATATTGTCTTGCATTTCTCTTAATCCCTCTTCATTCTTTCTGAGCCTCTTTTCCTTTTCTTGCTCTTTCTGGGTGTTTTTATCTACTTTGTCCTCCAATTCTCTAATCCAGTCTTCTGCTTCATTGATCCTGCTTTTCATTCCTTCTGTTGTGTTCTTCAGTTCAGAAATTGTATTCATTTTCTCTTGGCCCTTGCTGATAGTTTTTATTTTCTTGTTCATGTTGATATAGTTTGCAGTGAGATCATTGTAGCTTCCCTGGAGTTTCTGGTAACTCATTGTGAGTTCATTGAGCTTCCTGGTAATCATTGTTTTGAACTCAATATCTGATAGTTGATTTGCCTCTATTTTATTTACCATTTTTTCTGAGGCTTCCTCCTTTCTTTTCTTTTGGAAGTTGTTTCTTTGTCTTCTCACTGTTTGTGAGACTCATCTTGTTACCTTCTGTTTCTTAAGTTGATGTGTTCTGGTTCCCTATGATTATGGTGTGAACTTCTGTGGTAGAATACCTGTGAAATTCAGTGGTGCAGTCTCCTTCATGTGTCCTGGTGTTCACAGCTTTCCCCTATTCTTTTTTTGATCAGTTGGAGGAGTATGCAAAATGATTTAAGACAACAAGACAGTATTCTATGATATTTACAGTAGGAGCCAGTAGAGAAGAGATGGGAGATCCTTTGGCTACGTATAGTGTTAACCGTGATCTTCCACCCCACTAGCCACATTTTAGAAAGGGTGGAAAGAAGATAAGACTCTTATTGGGGATGAAAGGATTGTTAGTTGGATCTAGAAAGCTGTGAGGCTGTGGGAGGTTAGATTCTGAGGTAGGGTGGGAATAAAGATTAGTAAATAGCAGTAGTGTGCAAAAGAATAGAGACAACCCCCACAATGATATAGTTCAGGAAACTGGGAAGTGGACTGAGATCAGGGAGGGGTGTTGAGTAATATTTACAATTGTATGAACTAGGTCTTATTTATAGTAGTATTAAAGCTACAATCATGTGGCAGAATCTATGAGATCTAGATAACAAGAATTAAGGAGTATAGAACCTTGAGAGGTGTACTAATGGAACACAAATGAAGGACAGTAAATTATCAACACACTATGAATGAGATAACAGGGGGTACCTATCAAAAAACAGTATAACCAGCCAAGCAAAGAAGATTATACAGAAAGAAAATAATAGCAAAACACTATTTAAATAATAAATGTCAGAAAAGTGAGAAAAAGATAATACAAATTTGCAGAAACTTGCAGGCTCAAAAAAAAGGGAAAAAAAGCAGAAGATGGCATGCAGGAGAGAGAAATTTGGAGTGGAAGGAATAGCACTAGGATGCAAGGAAGAGAAACATAAGGAATTGAGAGATATAAAAGTAATAAGAATTGAAAGTAAAAAGTAAAAAGGTTACTTAAAACAACAACAACAACAACAACAACAACAAAAACCTCTCGTTGGCCAAACCAGTTTTTCTGGTCATGCTGGCTTCAGTAGGCTGAGGGACAATTGGAATGCTTTTCACTCTTCCCAGTCAGAACTCAGTCAGTCTCTCAAGTACTGTCCCCAGGGCCAGTCGTGCCCTCTCCCCAGAGCCGATCTGAAACCTTCCCACAGGACCCTGGCTGTGGGTATGGCCGATCTCAAGCATGCTCTCCAGAGCTCACTGCCGCAGTCTCCTGGGCTCCAGGGCCTCGCAGAGTGCCCGAGGCTTTTCTGGGTTCATAGTACAAGCTCCCTGGATTGCAAGGGGTGGCGCCCTTCCCCCAGATTTCACCGTGGTGTGCTCTATGTTCTCGCTAAGCACCTGCTTCTTTCCTGGATTCACGGTGTAAGTTCTTGAGATCTGGAGGGGTTGTGCCCTTCTCCAAATTTCCCTGCTGCGGGCTCAGGGAATCGGCGAAGTGCCGTGTCTTTTCTGGGTTCACAGTGTGAGAGTTGGGAATCCCGAAGGGGCACTCGCTCCCCCGATTTCACTACCGCAGGCTCCAGAAACCCGTGAACACCCGTGCCCTTTCCTTGCTCTGGGCTGTGGGATCTGGGTCTTCCACAGAACCACACTCTCACTGTGTTGGGAACTCGGACTCGCCCTTGGTCACACAAGATGGGGCATTCACTCTTCCCAGGGCTATGCATGGGTGCTAGCAGCAGCTGTCTGATTGTCTCTCAGACTCACTCCCCTCTCTGTACCTTCAAGCAACAATGCCTCCCCGGGTTCTGATCAATCCTTGTGGTCTGGAAAAGGAGCAGTGACTCCACTCTCCCAGGTGCTCTGAGGCAGACCCCGGATAACCGGGTCTGGGGGCTGCAACCTCCCTGGTCCCCGCGCTGATCCCTGGGCCCTTATTATCCTTGAGCAGTCTCCTTACCATCTGGTTTTTCAATGTCTGCTATAATTTTTGCTTTCATAAATGTTGCGATAGCGTAGGCCCCTTGCTCTGCTCCACCACAGATCTGCAAGTTTCTCTCCCCTGCATAGAGGAAGGGGATTAAGCTCCTTCCAACAATGCCATCTTCCCCCCCACCACTAAAATTCCTATATAATACAATGAACAGGTATCTAAATATAAGGAAGATTTATTTTCCCTGAAAGCTTGGCCTGAAACATGGGTGCACATTATACACAGCAAAATATAGTATGTATAAAATGTCTCATTAAGAGAGTAAAAGAGTCAGCTGATTTCTCAAAGGAGACCTTGCAGGTAAGAAGAGGCTAGAAAGAAGTATTCTAAGTCATGAAAGGCAAGGACCTAGATCCAAGATTGCTCTATCCATCAAAGCTTTCATTTAGAATGGAAGGGCAGATAAAGTGCTTCCTAGATAAGGTCAAGTTAAAGGAGTTCATCATCACCAAGCCCTTATTTTATGAAATGTTAAAGGAAGTTATCTAAGAAAAAGAAGATAAAAAACATGTATAGTAAAATGACAGGAAACTCACAATTATTAACAACCACGCCTAAAACAAAAACAAAAACAAACTAAGCAAACAACTAGAACAGGAACAGAATCACAGAAATGGAGATCACATGGAGGGTTAGCAATGGGAATGGGAGTAGGAGAGAGGGGGAAAAGGTACAGAAAATAAATAGCATAGATGGTAGGTAGAAATTAGACAGGGGGAGGGCCAGAATAGTATGGGAAATGTAGAAGCTGAAGAACTTATGACACATGGACATGAACTAAAGGGGGGAAATGGGACACCTATATTAGCATAATCAATAAAATATATTTAAAAAATGGAAAAAAGATAGTAAAATAGGAAATCTTACCATTTTGCCACAGCATGAATGCACCTGGAAAGCATTATTAAGTACATCAGAGAAAAGGCAAATACCATAGGATTTCAATCATATGGAATGTAATGAACAAAATAAAAACAGACTCATACATACAGAGAACAGAATGGCAGTTGTCAGAGGGGAGGGGAGTTTGGGGCTGGATGAAAAAGGTGAAAAGATTAAGCAAAAAAAATTCATAGGCACAGACAACAATATAGTGATTACTAGAGGGAAAGCAGGGGTGAGGAAAGTAAAGAAGATAAAGTAGAAGTAAATTGTGATGGACAGAGACTTGATTTTGGATAGTGAACACATAAGACAATATACAGGTGATGTATTACATAAGTGTGCCCTTGAAACTCATAAAACCAGTAACTATTTTTGAATTGTTAATTTTTTATCCTCAACTGAGGGTATTTTTTCATTGCTTTTTAGAGAGGGGGAAGAGACAAACAGAGGGAGAGAGATTCATCAATGAAAGAAAAACGTTGATTGGTTGCCTCCTGCACATGCTTGGACCAGGGATCCTTGGTGCCTGATCTGGGAACAAACCCTCAACCTAGGTATATGCCCTGACCAGATATTGAACTCACAACCTTTCAGTTATGGGACAATGCTCCAACCAAGCGAACCACACAGGCTAAGGCCATATGTAATTTTATTAACCAATGTCACCCTAATAAGTTCATAAAAGTTAAAAAAAATTAGAGAGAAAAAATGTTTTATATAGATTAAATATTGAGATGAAAATATTTTTGATATGTTGAATTAGGGTACATTTTTGAAATAAAAGCCCAAACAAAATATGGGCACTGACAATTCCGCATTGAAAAAATGATTCAAAAGAGTTGAACAAAAAATTTCAAGAGGCTCTAAGAATTTAACCAAGTTATTTCACTTCTATTTTCCTTTTGAGATATGCATAATAGCAAAACAATTAAAATCCACGTATAAACCTGAATAGTGGTTTTAAAGAATATAAAACAAAATTTCTAAGTAAACTATGAGGAATTATGTGTTCAAAAAGCAAAGATGTTACATCCTTAGTGTGAAACATTTGAACCTGTAGAAAATGTTTGGTTGAGTTTAAAATTAGACAGAGTTGAGATAGGCCAGTAAGGCAGGACAAGAATAATGAGGAAACTGAGATAGATAAATGAAAAAACTGACTGAGCAATTTACAGCCACATACAGAAGGTCACCTCCCTATATATAATATCCAGGCTTCAGTTATATTTCAGCTCCAGGCCCAGAAAAGCAACAAAATCAGGTAGGCAATGCCAGAACCAGCTGCAATGACAAATGACCTCCTGTTCTGGTATTTCTGTAAAACAGTCAGGAGGAGCAACTAGCAGTCTCCCCCATTAGCCAAGATGGCAGCAACGGGAGGTTCTTACAGTGAGTGCACAGAAATCTGGAAATACCAATGAGCTGAGCCTGAGCCCATGAAAAGCTAGCAAGGTAATTAGATAGAAAAAAAGCACCCTTCTCCCCCATACCAGATTGGTGGCGGGACCAAGGAAAGGCAAGTAAATGCATCACAGAAATCAAAATGGCTCAGGGGTGGTGCTGGACCAAAGAGGCTTGTTGGTCCAGCCTGGGGTGAAAAAAGGATTGGTTGGGAGGTGGACCCACGGGAAGCCCATGAAAGCGTGCGAAGTTGATTGGTCATTTTGAGAAAGTGGCTGGTCTATCTCACCAAAACTAATCTGATCTCAAGGAAACAAACAGGCTGTCTGGTTTGTGATTCCCTCTCGCTCATTACCTGAGCTCACACAGTGCACTCACCTGCTAAGGCCACATGGCCCCCAGAGGGGAACCTCTTGCTCACTCTTGCCCACGTGCTGATGCACTCGCCAATGCTTTCATGTGCTCTCCTGACAGTAACAAACTTGCAGCCCTAGCAGCCACATGGCCCGTGGCCATGCAAGATCCACATGCAGGTTCCAGGAGGGAGCCTGAAATGAACAGCATCCAGGAACAAACTAAGCTACCTGGAAGGGGACTATGACTGCTTAGCAACTGCTTGTGGGCTCCCAAGCCCTGCACTTTAAATTGGAGCAGGAACTCTGGACACACTGGCATTTGTCTTTGTCCTGCTGAGGAGATAGGCTTTGAGTTGAGAATATGCCATTCTCCCAGATCACACAACACCTGAATAATACAGCTCTGCCTGGTTTCAGGAGCTGTAACCCCCCATGGCTAAGGCTGAGTGAGTGACCTTGGGACCATAAGCCACTAAGGAGACAAAGCTTATCTCCCTGGCAGGGGTGACACCTCTGCTCCTTTTACTTCCCCCTGCCTGGTCCCCAGTGCTTGATCAGTTAGTCAGTCAATGATGGGTAAGATTCCTCAAGGGAGGGATGATCTAAGACAGGCATGATCATTGGGCCACCGAGGGAGGACTTGGGGGGCTATAGAAAAAGGGGGTGATGGACCCTCGCCCCTTGGCTTTTACATAGCCTAAGTCCTCATTCTGTCTGCAAGAAGTCTCCTAATCTCTTGGCTGCCTTACCTCGCCTGCCTGGCTTAAGCCTGAAACAATGATTTAAGTTTGAAACAATGCTGGAGGTGGGTGCTGCCCAGTGCTGGAAAGGACGGGATTCCTAGGGTGATCAGGCCTAAGAAAGAATGCATAAAATCCTATGAAACCTAATTTGCTAATACCCTCAATTTCAATAATAAGGGACACAACAGGAAGTGAGTTTGTTTTAGAAAGTTTTATGTCCCTTTAACTACCTGACCCTGACTCAGAATAAACTCTCAGAGTTCCTTGAATGTTATCTATTGTTTAATCATTTCTGCCTGACAATGATTGATGAGCTTTATTCCTGTGCAAACTGAACACAATAAAAGCCTGTCAAGGCAAGGGTCGGGCCACTCTCCCCTTGAGAGAGGGGCTGCACCATCCCTTTCCTCCACAGGACTCAGTACTCTGTGTGAATTTGTCTCATATCTCATCCACACCACAGACTCCAGGAGCTGGGATCCACATCAAACTACTTTTCTGTTGCACCATCGTGTGCCTCACAAGTTTGGCTTTTGTGGCAACAAGCAGCTGAACCTCCACTGTCTTTTGTTCAGTTATGCCAGTGCTGACCAATCAGTGGACACCATGACCCTGAAAGACTACACCTAGAAAACTGATGAATATTCTGCCAAAACCATGCCCTGAGACCTCCCCTAAAATTCCTCCCTGTTAAGAGAGAGACAAAAGCCTCAAGACAAAGGACCCAGCATACTCTCCCTCTGGGGAGTCACCTGCTCCATTCACTTCTCACTCTTTTACCCTCTCCTCTGTCTCCATAGGCACATATCTTCTAAACTCCAGGGGTCTCCAGAAGATTTGCAACCAGGGGAGCAATACACAGTGGCAGCTCATCCCATGTAATCCCTGAACCTGTCCCCAAGGCCCCATTTACTCTGACTTTTCAGTTAGTTAAGGCAGCCAGCCTGGGCTCTCATGTTGCTTCTTCTGTACTGACTTCTGCCTGGTTTCATTGTCCCCAGGTTGAATAAACCTTTTAGTCACCTGGACTTCTGTTGTAAAATCTTCCCTACATGAAGTCAAGAACCCACACACTACCTGCTGGCCCTAGGCCGACCCACTCAGGGCTAGGTCCCCTGTCTGATAACAGAAGCATTGAAATATTATGTCTAAGATTATATTTTAAGACTGAATTCCATCTGCAGGGTTTTCTTGCTCTTTCGATCCCTCTGAGAGAAGGCAGCTGCCATACTGAGAGATGCCCTATAGACAATCTCATATGACGAGGAACTGAGATTATCCTCTGGCCAACAATCTTCCAGAAAGTGAGGCCCTCAGCACAACAGCCATGGAGGAATGAAACCTGTCAACAATCATGGGACTGAGCTTGAAAGAAGATCCTCCCCCGGCCAGTCAAGTCTTCAGATAACATTGCAATCCTGGCCCACACTTTGGTTGCCACTCTTCTGGAGAGCTTGAAGCTGAGAATCCCAACTAATGCATGCCCAGACCTGACCCAAGAATAATGAGATAACAAATATTTGCTGTTTCAATCAAGCGAGTTTGGAATCATTATTTGTGCAGCAGTACGATTCTAATACACTCTCCCAATTTACTGTTATTGAACACTGGCTAATCTTACAAATATTGTTTTAGTAATCATTATTATGCACTTTTCACAAATGTCCAACACAATTACCCCTGACTCTTGATGAACCTCTATTAACATATATTTATTATTTTATTAGGGCAGACTGATGGACAATGGCAAGTGTAAATATTATCCCTCCACCCTCCACACAAAGTCAATATGAACAACTGGCAAACCATTCCCCATAACTGGTTCTACTTTACAAAATGCAAACATTTTCTTAGTTCATGCTTACATTTTAATAACAAATGCTTGTTTAATAACAAAATACATCAATATTTTCTTTACATTTTGTAAAAATGACTGGCGAAGTTGGTAGTGATCCTATCTTCTTTCTACATACTGTTCTTTCAAAAGTAAATTACAATAAATGAGAGGAAGTCAGATTTTATGATACATGGAAGAACAAAATATCCAATTTTTGCTTATTTTCAATAGTATATAAAGCAACAAGCCTCAGTGCCAACCAGGACAAAGTACGGTTGAAAATTACTTTAAATATCTTGGGAAACAAGAAACAGAAGTAACCAGGAAAAAAAATAGATGAATGAGGAAGAAAATCACAGAAATAAAAAAATTCCCAAACTAATAAAACTTTGATCAGTATGGAAATGTAATTGCTGAAAGAAGTGATGCAAAAGATACCTAGAGTGGCAGACAGAAACCATCAAAGAACAACTGTGGAAGCAAAATGTAGTGTCTGTGGTTTAACAGCACAAGGCAAGGGGCAGTGTGAAAACCTCAAGAATGAAGTAGAGGCAGTAAAGGCCAAGGTGATCAAGGAGTATAGATCTCCCCATTGTTTTCCCAGCACAGCTTACTCAAGTCATGAGTATATAATGAAGAAAGTTGATAGAGTTGGAACCAGAGGGAGTAAGTCCAACAATTTGTTTCCTTGTGACCTTAAAAAAGCACTTAATCTCTATTTTATCACCAGTGGAATGGAGGTAACCTTAAGATTTATATTTAACACACTTAACATAGTCTGGCACATCAAATGTGCACCTTCATGGTTGCCATCAGCCCATGTTGGGTAGTGCATTTGGCTGGAGCATCATCCTGATGTGCCAAAGCTGCAGGTTTGGTCCCCAGTAAGGACACATATGAGAATTAACCAATGGATGCATGAATGGGTAGAACAACAAATCAATGTCTGTCTGTCTGTCTCTCTCCCAAATCAATGAAATAAAAAAGCAAATAAATGGTTGTGATTATTATTATGATTAAAACCTTGGAGAAAGCTATTCTTTTTAATCAGGCAGATAATTTTTATAGGAATTTTGTCTTTTCCTCTTGGCTCTGGCCTCTAGGCAATGCAAAGCCAAATCTCTAGTAAATACAGTATATAATGTATGTACTGAATTCAGCTCTCAGTTCCTTTGTTTCCTATTTCTCCCTTATATTTCATACTTATTTGCTTCCTTATTATGGCATTTAAAATTACTCTGTAAATTATGTAAAATAACAAATTTTCTTCTTTAGAAAATAGTGTTAATAAATTTTTAAAAACTTACTTGTAGGTTTTTGATTTCTCCATAATCACTACATTGCTGATTCCTGGTATGTGTCATTTTTTACTCCTGTCCTATGCAAAAATTGTCCTATCATATGTTCTAGTGGAAGCACCCTAATCTTTTTCTCAAACAAATGTGGTCAAGCTGTAGCATATAAAATGTTTCCTGTGTTCTTTGCAGTATTATTTATAATGGGCAAGATATGGAAGCAACCACCTGAGTGTCCATTGATAGTTGAATGGATAAAGAAAAAGTTGTGCACATACACAATGGAGTATGATTTAGCCATGAAAAGAATTAACCATCTGCCACAACATGGATGGACCTAGAAGTTATTATGCGAAATGAAATAAATCAGGTGGAAAAAGACAAGTACATACACTTTGATTTTATGTGAAATTGAATAAATAAATAAATAAATAAATATGTAAATAATATATATATACCAAGCAGAAACAAACTCATAATATAGAGAACAAGTTTATGGTTTTCATTTGAGATGAGATTAGTGGTGATGTATCAAAAAAATGAGAAAGGACCAAGAAGTACAAATTGCTAGTTATAAAATTACTCAGAGGGAGGTAAAGTACATCATAGGAAATGCAGTCAGTATTCAAATAACTATATATGGCATCAGATGGCTAGTAGACTAATCAGAGTGTTACTTCATAAGTCATGTGAATATCTAATCACTATGTTGTACACCTGAATCTCATATAATTTTGCATGTCAAGTGTAACTAAAATAAAAAAATTATTTAGAAAATAGATATTTTAAAATATAGTGATTTTTATCTTCATTGGCATGTACTCAGAACAGGCAGTTCTGTTTTTAATTTTCTGAAGAATCTCTATATTGTTATTTATAATGACTGTACTGTGACTTGTCTTTAAACAGTAAAATATGACAAAGTGATGGGAAGGCACCTGTGCAATTATGAAACTATTTTAATTCCCATAATGCAAGAAAGTATTTGGTTTTTATCCTGGACTTCAGAAGCAAGCAGCCATGCTGAGATTTTCATTTTGGAGAGGGCTGTGAGAACAGAAACTGAGGGTGGTCTCTGGCTGACAGCCAGCAATAGATTGAAGTCCTCAGTCTGACAGCCTACAAGGAGCTGAATGCTGCCAACAGCCACAGAAGCTAGAAGCAGCTCCCTCCCCAGTTGAGCCTTGCAATGACATCACAAACTCTAAATTGACACCTGCCCAGACTCTTCACCCACAGACACTAAAAAATAAATGTGTGCTATTTCAGCCACCAAGTTTGTGATCATTGATTATAGAGCAATAGAAAACTAATAGATTACCCTTACAGCAAGCAGCCAATATGTGACAAAAGAGCCTGACACAATAACCTAACTGAAATTTCTTACTAGTATAAAAAAATGATCACATTATTAACTATACTTTCCCCAAGTTTATCTCCTCAATTTCTATATTACTAGATTGCAATAGCCTCTGAGGTAACCTATCCTGAATATCAATGTTTCTTAAAGATTGCTTTTTAAAAAACTCTTTGTTTTATTTGTTGATTTTTTGAGGGAGTGAAACATCAATTTGTTGTCCCATTTATGGATGCATTCATTGGTTGCTTTTCATATGTGCTCCAGGATCAAACTCACAACCTTGGCGAACTGGAAGGAAGTCCTAACCAACTGAGCTACCTGGCCAGGACTTAAACATTGCTTTTATTATAGCCTTTCTTTCCTTATTTTGTATTTCATTCAATAGATGGAATTCTAAGAAGTTATAAATCAAAATCTTTTTTGAGGTATATGTTATGGATTATGCTCTTACTGTTGTCCCATTTTCCCATGCCTTTTATCCCCCTAGGCCCTGCACCTCTTACTTCATGTCCACAAATCATACATATGACATTGTTAGCTACTCCATTTTTCACACTATTCTTAACCCCCCCTGACTATTCTGTGTCTACCAATTATCCTTCTTATTCCCTACACAATTTCCCCCATTATCCTCCTCCATCTCCCCAATGATAATGCTCCATGTGGTCTACATTTGTGTGATTGTTCCCATTCTCATTGTTTGCTTAGTTTGTGTTTGTTTTTGTTTTAGGTTCAGTTGTAGACAGTTGTGAGTTTGTTGTCATTATACTGTTCATAGTTTCAATCTTTTATTTCTTAGATAAGTCCCTTTAATATTTCATATAATAAGGACTTGGTGATGATTGACTCCTATAATTTGACCTTACCTGGGAAACACTTTACCTGCCATCGCCATTCAAAATGATAGCTTTGTTGGATAGAGTAATCTAGGTTGTAGGTCCTTTCTTTTCATGACTTTAATATGTCTTTCTAGCCCATTCTTGCCTGCAAGGTTTCTTTTGAGAAATCAGCTGATAGTCTTAGAAATCAGCTGATAGTCTTATGGTAACTCATTTGTAGGTAACTCTCTTTTCTCTTGCTGCTTTTAAGGTTCTCTCCTTCTCTTTCATCTTGGGTAATGTAATTATGATGTGTCTTGGTGTGATCCTCTTTGGGTCCAATTCATTGGAGCTCTTTGAGCTTCCTGGGCTTGGATGTCTATTTTCTTGACCCAGTTGGGGAAGTTTTCTTTCAGCATTTTTCAAATAAGTTTTCAATTTCTTGATCTTCCTCTTCTCCTTCTGGTTCCACTATGATCCTGATGGTGGAACATTTAAAGTTGTCCCAGAGGTTCCTAAAGTCTCCTTTTTTTTTTTTTTTTTTAGTGTTTGTTTCTTCATTGTATTTTGGTTGAATGTTTATTTCTCCCTTCTATTCCAGATCTTTGATTTGAGTCCTGGTTTCCTTCCCTTTACTGTTGGTTCCTGTGTATTCTTCTTTATTTCACTTTAAATAGCCTTCACTTGTTCCTTTACTTTGCGGTTGTACTCAATCATTAGTGTGATCATTCAGATTACCATGAGTGTTTTGAACTCTGCACCTGATAAGCTGGCTCTCTCCTCCTCCCTCACTTTTTCTGGAATTCTGATCTATTCTTTCATTTGCACCATATTTTTTTTGTCTTGGTACACTTGTTATATTGTAAAGGGTGGAGTCTTGGGTATTTGCTGGGGTGGGGCAACACACTTCCCTGCACTGTGGCATGGTCTGTGAGGGAGGGGTCAGAGAGGAAACAGTGCTGCTTGCTTGTCTCTGACCTCACTTTCAGTCACTTCCCTCACTTTCCACCAGTGGATTGTGCCTTTTCAGGTGCTGATTCATGGGTGGGTGGGCTTGTATCTATTGTAAGATTCTGTGGGACCCTCCAACAGGTTATTCTGTGGGGCTGTGGGTTTCTCCCACTGCAAACCTTACAGCCATTTTTAAAGCCATAGTTTAGAGGCTTTATTTCCCCACACTGGAACCCTGGGTTGTGTGGTCTGTCTCGCTCCCCAATTGTGCCTCCCAGCTTATGCACACCTGAATGTAGAATATCCTGGCTGCCAGGCCCAGCCTTGCCCCATGTCCTCTCTGCCCCCGGCTTCCTGTCTCAGCCTCTCCTACCAGTCTCGATGAATATTTCTTGAACTCCTTAGTTGTCAGACTTCCATACAGTTTGAGTTTTGGGCAGTTTCTGGTATTTTTCCATTTTTAAATTGGTTGTTGTCTTTCTTTTGGTTGTGTGAGAAAGCAAAGTGTAGCTACCTGTGCTTCCATCTTGGCCAAAAGCTCTCAACAACCTCACATCTAAGCTCTTTGGTAGTAAGGAAGGCTTAGCCTTTCCATACTCCTCTCATATTAGTATATTTGAAATATATCTTTGATATAGTTCTTTCATTTAGGCAGAAGAATAATACTACTATTAGCTTCAACTTCAGGACACTTACTGCTGCACACCTTGTATTTACTTTCTCAGTGAGTTTTGCCATTCCTTTTATCAGGAGTTAAGGTTACATAGCTAATAAATGGCAGATGCAGGATGTGAACCCAATCTATCTGACTCCAAAACCCTGGCCCTTACCACAGCCCATGGCACTTGCCAGATATTAACCCAAGTAGAACATGAGCACATCTCCTGAGAGAAGAACTGCATTGGCCTGGACAGCCTTGGAAATAAGCCATCAATAGTCCCATAGCACATGAAGGCTCCCAAATGGCAGCCACCAATCCTGCAGCTCCACTTGTTGACATTCACTTACTTGGTTGACACCTACTGCCTCTATGAAATCTCTTTAAAAGCAAATGGTGGAGAGCAGGTTGGTGACTTGTGCCATCTGTGTCCCTAAAGAGGCAGACAGCATGATGGGATGAGAAATACAAGACACTTATGGAGGATACAAATCAGACTCCAATGTCAAGATCTCAGACACTGCAGATGGCTCAGTAGGTGCCCTTTGTGCTCCCCAAAACACCTGCTGAAGTCTTTCCTATGTCTGCTACACTGTTTACCTTTCTCTTTCCCAGGGGTCAATAAGATCTTCAAGGTCAGGGGCTGTCTCTATTTCCCCAGAATCTGAAATGCCCACTGACTTGGGCACCTCAGAGCACTTTCACTGAAGTGATGTGGGTGGAATTCTGGTTAGAATGGATGGGGTGGAATTTCAAATGGGGTTGAATCTCCATTATCCAAGCTGAGGGAACATGAGGGGAACTTCGGCCAGCAAAGTTCCCCAGGCCACTGCAGATGAGAATAAAGAGCTGCCCTGGACCCAAGATTCTTGCTCTGGCAGGAAAACAGGTGGCAATTCCCTCTCATGGAGAATGTCCTGAGCCCTTCTCCTGCATGGCTTTTATTAGGGTTGGGAAGTGTAGGGGGACACAGCACAGGTGCATAGCTTATCAATCAATGTCCAACAAGGCTATAGTCATAAAAAAACTAACACTATCTATAGATAACAATTGAAGAAACACAGAAATCTTTTCAGGTTGGGGTCTGTGAGACATGCTGACAGGAAGTGACTGTAAAGGCATATATCATGAAGCAGAGAGTTTCACTCCTTATGCCTTGAACTCAGATATCTGGGTTATACTGACAGGGCTTATCACTGGGCAGAGCCAGCTTCAAAGGACAAACACTGTACATTTTAGGCCTAATTCCCATGGGACCCTGGGTGTTAGAATTCAGTCATGCCTGCCATCTGCGTTATGACCTGGCTTTCCAGGGACACTTACTAGCCCCTTTCAGAGCTTGCTGTCATAGGGCTGCAATCTCCAAAGCGACACAGAGTGGTCCCCAACAGGAATAGAATAGAGATGTGGATGAAAAAACAAACAAACAAAAACCAAACAAAAATGTGATAAGCCCCAAAAAGCCATATTTGACTCTGAAGATAGATTCCATCGAACACCTGTATTCCTTCATAGATCCAGGGAGGCCCTCCCCCAGCACTATCTCTTTTATGATGTGGCTTTACTGTTTTCAGAGGAAACTCTCAGGAAGAGAAAAGACCCAAAGGGAATGAGTACCTGCTCCGTGATTGAGAACTGGCTAATATGTTCTAACATGTGGGACCTAACAAAATGAAGTTCCATGTAAGTAAATTTCTGCAGGTAACAGATAATCATAAAGTGGAGCAGCCTCATGCTCATGAGAAACAGGAGGTCTGAATGTTTGCAAACCAATAAAATATTTTCAAGCCTTGAAGATTAGGGTACTTGAAGGTTTTCGATGAGTGCCATTTGGAAGGTGTTTTTGTATGAAGGTGTCATTATAATAACGAATGGTTTGCATTTGGGGGAGCTGTGTAGTATTTGGAGTGTTCTGCCAAAAGGAAAAAGATTAGTAGCTGGTTTTAATGACTTCTGGAGAATATGAGAATTTTATTTTTTGAGTCTTTTTTTTTACCCCAAAGTTAAATGAAGGGTTGAATAAAGATAAATTGAAAGCAGAAACAAATGAACTGGCTTGATCATAATAATTACAAAAGTATTTCATGTACATATCAATTTTTTAAAAAAATTATATATTTTAATTTTAGAGAAAGGGGAAGAGAGGGAGAAAAACATCATTGACGTGACAGAGAAACATCAATTGGTTGCCTCTTGCATGTGCTCCAAAGGGACCAAACCTGCAACCCAGGCATGTTCCCTGACTGTGGATCAAACCAGCGACCTTTCCATTTGTGAGACAGTGCCCAACCAAGCCACATCAAAAAGGGCTCAGTGTGTTTTCTAAAGTATATTGGCATACATTATCTGATTCAATGTATATTTATCAACAAAGAAATTATATTTAACTCAGGTTCTCTGTGATAATCCCCATGAAAGAGATGATGAAATTGAGGACCAAATAGAGCTTCATCCTCAGCAACACCATCCTTTTGAGAAAATGCCCAAACCAGTACACTCTTCCTGGTGTGTAATGATCCTCCCACCTACTCTCCATTTTTTCCCTCTGTTTGTTTTTCTTTCCATTGTCCCTTTCTAATATTCAGACTTCCTAATTGACAGACATTCAAGTCTCATCAATTGTCTCAATAATATTCTTCATACCAAAAATGTGTGTGTGTGTGTATATATATATACACATATACACATTTCTGTTTCCAGAAAACAAATTGCATTGAGTTACGTGTCTCTAGTTTCCTTTAGTCTGGAGAGACCAGGGACACATTCCTCAGCCTTTTCTCATCTTTTCATTACCTTAACATTTTAAAGAGCACAGGCCAGTCAGTTCTTTGGTGAAATGTCCCTCTATTTGGATGTGCCTGATGTCTTTATGATTAAGTTCTGGATATCCATTTTTGGCAGGAATACAGTGCTGCTGTGTCCTCAGTGCATCAAAGGAGGATCAGTAAACCTGACCCTTTACTGATGAGCTTAACCTCAATCACCTGTGTAAAGTGGTATCTATCAGGCTTCTTAATTTTAAATTACTATTTTCCCCTCCGTGATTTTAAGTTTCTTGTGGGGAGATAGTCTAGGGCTATGTAAGCATATCATTTCTCATCAAATTTTGATAGTGAGCTGCACACATGATTCCCTTTATCCCTAAACATTAAAATTGGTCTTTTGAAATAAAATCGTATGACTTCAATTTGTCAATTCCACACAGACTGGCATCGCAGTCCTTAAACTCTTTCAAAAGTTGCCAAATCTAATTAAAATAAAATAAAAACTTATCATTTCATAATTAGACTTCAGGATCTTACCCCTATCTGCTTCTGGAATCTCATGACTAATTGAAGACATTCCAGTCACATGAAATTGTGTGTGTGTGTGTGTGTGTGTGTGTGTGTTTGTGTGTGTGTGTTTCCAAATTGGCCCTATGTTTAAGGCCTATAAGAGAGACCATTGACATTCCCTCCCACAGGCCAACATCCACTAGCCCACTAGCCCAGGATGCAGACTCCAGACCCCAGGCCTCACGCTCAGCTGGAGGAGCTCTGTGTGAACTTCTGTATGGATTCAAGCAACTTCTGTGTGATCGTTTATGGAGAGAGCCCTTCAGTAACTGCTCTGAAGAATAACACAAGTAGCTACCCCCGTTGCTCTTCATTCTATCACACTGTTTTCTCTTTAGCACTTAATATGGTTGGAAATTATACACTTATTTGTTTAATAAATAAGTGTTCTCTATTAAATAAACAGTTACTGTTGCACGATCATGGATACTTCCAGTTAGGATGATAGCATATGTAAACATGGCTCATTTCCTCACACAACCAAATCAAAATTACAAATAGAATATAGAACAATTGAGGGATTCAGAAGATGGTGGCTGAGTAGGAAGAAGCTGAACCCACTTGCTTGTGCCCCCAGCATGGATATTCAGCTGATCTTCTGACAAGTGACCTGAACAATCAATGGAATCCCAGCTGATATGAATTTTTGAAGCCAGTGGGTACAGAGGATGCTTTGCACCACTGATAAGAGATTTTTCTAAGTTGAGGGAAAATGCTCTCTGCCAGGCACCTGAAGCACAGGACAGAAATGACAGAAAATGCCACTTAGTGGTTCCCTCCCCTCCTATGGTGAGGCTTGGTCCCACACAGGAAAACCACCAACCCTAACTGGGAGACACTTGGAAAGACAGACAAAATCTGGGAGATTCAGGCTACACACATGCAGTGAGCAGCATATCCATAGCTGCAGTGCCAACCAGGAGAGTTCCAGAAACTCTACCTCCTAAAACTGTTAGAACCACTGGTACGCTGTGGATAGCCCTAACTGAGAGAGACTTTGTGCTTTTTGGAGAGGTGGAATGCTAAAAGAACCTGCCCAGGTGCTGCAGGGGGAGGCAGCATGGGTTGGGTCACATAAAGACTTTTTAAAAAGAGGAGCTGAGGCAAGACTGGGCAGGGACCATAAGATTGCATGTGTGTACACACAGCACATCTGCCAACAAAGTAACCAGAGAGAGAGCACAGTTTGCTCCCACTGAGGTCAGCAGCTGCAGCTGAAGAAAAGAAAGTGTTGTGCTGAAGGAACTGTGGCTAAGGCTAGACTAGGACACATGACAGTGGCAAACACTAGACTCTGCTGAGATAAATACCCCATGGTCTTCACTATTTGATTCATTTTTTTCTCCTTCATAGCTTTCATTTTTTCTTTTTAATTATTTTATTGTTGTTCAATTAAAGTTGTCTGTATTTCTTCCCCACCCTTCCCTGCCACCCCCTCCAAACGCACCTCCCTCCCTTGCTTCCACTCCCCCTCTTGGTTTTGTCCGTGTGTCCTTTATAGGAGTTCCTGAAAACCCTTTGCCATCCACCCTCCCCTCTGGCTATTGCTAGATTGTTCTTAAATTCAATGACTCTCGTTATAGTTTGCTTTTTTCTTTTGTTGATTATGTTCCATTTAAAGGTGAGATCATATGATATTTGTCCCTCACCTCCTGGCTTATTTCACTTAGCATAGTGCTCTCCAGTTCCATCCAAGCTGTCTCAAAGGGTATAAGCTCCTTTTTTCTCTCTGCTGCATAGAATTCCATTGTGTAAATGTACCATAGATTTTTCATCCACTCACTTGGTGATAGGCCCTTAGGTTGCTTCCAGCACTTGGCTATTGTAAATTGTGCTGCTATGAACATTGGGGTGCATAGGTTCTTTTGGATTGTTGTTTCAGAGCTCTTAGGATATAATCCTAGCAGTGGAATTGCTGGGTCAAAAGGCAGATCCATTTTTAGTTTCCTGAGGAAATTCCATACTGTTTTCCACAGTAGCTGCACCAGTCTGCAATCCCACCAACAGTGGACTAGGGTTCCCTTTTCTTCACATCCTCTCCAACACTTGTTTATAGATTTGTTTATGATGGCCATTCTCACCAGTGTGAAGTGGTATCTCATTGTGGTTTTAATGTATATCTTTTTGATAGCTAGTGATGCTGAGCATCTTTTCATGTGTCTCTGGGCCCTACTTATGTCCTCCTTGGTGAAGTGTCTGTTTAAGGCTTTTGCCCATTTTTTAATTGAGTTTTTTGTCTTCCTGGTGTGGAGTTGTGTGATTTCTTTATATATTTTGGAGATCAAGCCCTTGTCTGATATGTCATTGGCAAATATGTTTTCCCATATCGTTGGTT
Organism: Phyllostomus hastatus; assembly: GCF_019186645.2. Lineage (NCBI taxonomy): Eukaryota > Metazoa > Chordata > Mammalia > Chiroptera > Phyllostomidae > Phyllostomus > Phyllostomus hastatus. Next base: position 210,653 of record NW_025333828.1, read on the forward strand.
CTCTTTTCATTTTAATGCTGTTTTCTTTAGCCATGCAGAAGCTTTTTATATGGTGAGACCCCACTTGTTTCTTCTTTCCTTTATGTCCCTTGCTTTAGGGGACATATCACTGAAGATGTTGCTGCATGGAATGTCTGAGATTTTCCTGTCAATGTTTTCTTCTAGGACTTTTATGGTGTTACAACTTATATTTAAGTCTTTTATCCACCTTGAATTTATTTTTGTGTATGGTGTAAGTTGGTGATCGAGTTTCATTTTTTTGCATGTAGCTGTCCAGATCTCCCAACACCATTTGTTGAAGAGGCTGTTTTTGCTCCATTTTATGCTTCTTCCCCCTTTGTCAAATATTAATTGATTGTAGAGACGTGGGTTTATTTCTGGGCTCTCCGTTCTGTTCCATTGGTCTATGTGTCTGTTTTTATACCAGTACCAGGCTGTTTTGATTAGAGTGGCCTTGTAATACAGTGTGATATCAGGTACTGTGATCCCCCTTGCTTTGTTCTTCTTTCTCAAAATTGCAGCAGCTATTTGGGTTGTTTATGGTTCATATAAATTTCTGAAATGTTTGTTCTATATCTGTGAAATATGCCATTGGTACTTTAATAGGGATTAATAAATTGCTTTGGGTAGTATGGCCATTTTGATGATGTCAATTCTTCCAATCCATAAGCATGGTACATAGTTCCATTTGTTTGTGTCTTCCTTGATATTTTTTCTTCAGTGTTATATAGTTCTCTGTATACATGTCTTTTACCTCCTTGGTTAGCTTTCTTCCTAGTTACTTTATTTTTTCTTGTTACTCTATCAAATAGGATTTTTTTTCCTGATTTTTGTTTCTGATGTTCCATTGTTGGTGTAGAAAATTGCTTTTGATTTCTGAATATTGACTTTGTATCTGACTGTTTGGCCACATTCATTTATTAGATCTAGTAGTTTTTTGGTGGAGTCTATATTATTTTATGACACTATCATGTCATCTGCAAACAGTGATAGTTTTGATTCCTCCTTTCCAATTTGGATGCCTTTTATTTTTTTTTTCTTCTCTGATTGCTGTGGATAGGGCTTCCAGTACTATGTAGAATGGAAGTGGTGAAAGTGGGGATCCTTGTCCTGTTCCTGAATTTAGTGATCAAGCTCTAAGTTTTTGTCCATTGAGTATGATGTTGGATGTAGGTCTCTCATATATGGTCTATATTATCTTGAGGCATGCTCCATCTATTCCCACTTTGCTCAGTGTTTTTTATCATAAATGGGTACTTTACCTTATCAAATGCTTTTTCCACATCTATTGATATGATTATGTGATTTTTGTTTTTGTTTTTCTTGTTTATGTGATGCATTACATTTATTGATTTGCAAATATTGTAACATCCTTGAATCCCTCGGATGAATCCCAGTTGGTCATGGTGTATGATCTTTTTAACATATTGAGGGATGTGGTTTGCCAATATTTTGTTGATGAATCTATGTTCATCAGAGATATTTGCCTGAAGTTTTCAGTTTTCCCTGAAATTTGTTGGGTAGTTGTTGTTGCACTGTTTTTTTCCAGGTTATCTCTAGAGCTTTATTAATTCTGTATTTCAAATAACAAACATTACTGGACCAGTCTTCTACTCTTATTTTTTTACATAAATTTTAATTTTGCCATCTTAGCCAGTTTTTCTTTTACTTTTCTTTTTGTATTTCGTCCCTTTGTATTTTATCCTGCCCTTATTTTTCTTTACTCTCCCTTTTTTCTTTACATTCCCAAATTTTAATTTTCCCTTATTTAGTCTGTGTTTTGTTCCTCACACTTAGTATTCTCTCCCCCTCTATCATTACAAAATCACTTTCCATATCCCTATACATCTCTTAGACTTTTCTTTATTTCTTTATTCCCTCTTATTCCCTTGCCACTTATATTAATTTTAGCTTGTGTGTTGTTGATAGTACTCCAGTGGGTCTTTCTCTCCAATTTGGCTCTTATATTTTAATTAAATATTTAATATTTTTCCTCTTTTTTCTTTGCCTCAATTATTTTATTTTATATTAACATCTGTAAACCTGATATTATGTGCTTCCCTTCTCATACTCCATTTCACTCTCTTTAGTCCCATTCTTTACTCATGAGGTAAACTTTACCTTGTCTCCTTCCATTGCTCTAACTCCCAATTCTTATTAGGGCTCCTCCCTCTACTCTCTCAAAAAGATTTCTTTTTCAGTAGGTCATCTTGTGCCCACTATTCTTTCATATAAGAGTCTTAGTCTTGCTACACACTCACTTATACTGGTTCATTTGCTATTTATAGTGGGATTGTTGGGAGGAGCTGTATTTGCAGGTGTAAGTTTGTTTCTTGGGGTCTGTGGTTTTGTTCAAGCAGTACCTGCACAACAGCACACAAGGTGGACAGAGTGACTCTCAGTCAACCAGCGGCAGGGAAGGATCCATGAAAGAACGAACCAATGACAATAAATACCTAATTACATCCAGAAAACCAGCATAAAAGGCATAAAGTGTATCGCAAGAACATCAAGTTCTGCTGATCAAGGTGACTGCACCACTGAATCTCACAGGCTGCCCACCATAGAAGTTCATACTTGAAAGTCAGAAAGACAAAACAGATCAATTGAAGAAACAGAAGCAAAAAAGTAGAGTCCCACTAACAATGGGAAAACAAGAAACAACCCCCAATCAAAAGGAAAGTAGGAATCCGCAGAAAGAATGCTAAATGAAATAGAGGCAAGTCAACAGATACTGAGTTCAAAACAATTGTTATAAGGAAGTTCAATGAACTCAGAGCGAATTACCAAAAACTACAGGGAAATTATGAGGAACTTACTTCAAAGTAAATCATCATAAAAAAGGACATAGAACCAATCACCAAGGGACAAGAAAAGATGAAAAATACAATTTCTGAATTAAAGAACACATTAGAAGGATTCAAAAGTAGACTCAATGAAGCAGGCGATCTAGTCAGTGAGCTGGAATACAAACTAGAAAAACACTCTTCAAAAGAACAAGAAGAGGAAAAAGGAATAATGTGAATGAGGAGGGGTTAATGGAAATGCAGGACAACATAAAATGGAATAATATCCATATAATTGGGTTACCATAAGGAAAAAAAGAAGAGCTAAGGATAGAAAACCAGTCTGAAAAAGTAATGAAGGAAAAGTTCCCTAATTTAATGAGGGAAAAGCCACAAAATCCAGGAAGTGGAGGGGGTCCCAATCAAAAGGAATGCACAAAGGACCACTTGGAGACATATCATAATTAAAATGGCAATATTTAAAGACAAGGGAGGATCTTAAAGGTAGCAAGGGAAAAACAGGAAGTCAATTACAAGGGAGCTCTGATAAGGCCAGCAGCTGACTTCTCAACACAAACATTACAGGCCAGAAGGGAATGGCAAGAAATATCCCGAGTAATGAAAAACAAAGGCCTGTAATGGAGACTACTCTATCCAGTAAGGCTTTCAATTAAAATAGAAGGCCAAATTAGGAGCTTCCTAGACAAAAGAAGGACAAAAGAACACCTCTACCAAACCAGCATTGCCTGATATGCCAAAGGGCCTGCTTTAAGAAGAGAAAGAAAGCCAGTGAGAGAGAAAAGAACAAAGGTACAAAGGAAGTAAAATGACAATCAATAAGAACCTATCGATTATAACCTTAAATGTGAATGGATTAAATGCTTCAATCAAAACACATAGCATAGCTGAATGGATAAGAAATCATGGCCCACACATATGCTGTTTTCAAGAGACCAACCTCAGAACAAAACGCCTACATGGTCTGAAAGTGAAGGGCTGGAAAAAATATTTTTTGCAAATGAACAGGGAAAAAAAAAGCCAATGTAGCAATACTTATATCTGACAAAATAGACTTCAAAACACAGGCCATAAAAAGAGACCCAGAAGGACACTTCATTATATTCAAGGGAAGAATCCATCAGGAAGACATAAACATCATAAACATATATGCACCCAACATGAGAGCACCAAAACACATAAGGAAAACTTTGGAGGAATTCAAGAGAGATATAGATAGCAACACAGTTATACTATGGGATTTTAGCACCCCACTGTCAAAAATGGATAGATCTTTCCAACAAAATATCAACAAGGATATTGAGGCTTTGAACAATGCCCTAGGTCAAATGGACTTCACAGATATACATATAGAGAGAATCTTTCAACCTAAAGGAGCAAAAGGCACACTCTTTTCAAATGCAAATGGGTCATTTTCAAAGATAGACTGTGAGAATGGACACAAAACAAGCCTCAACAAATTCAAAAAAAATTGAAATCATATCAAGCATCTTCTCAGACCACAAGGGACTGAAAGTAGAAACCAACACTGAGGAGAAAAACTAATAACACTCAAACTCACAGAGATTGAATAGTATGCTATTAAACAATGAATGGGTTAAGAATGAGATCAAGGAAAAAAATCAAAAAATTTCTGGAAACAAATAAAAATGAACTCACAAAAGTTCAAAATTCATGGGACACAGAGAAGGCAGTCCTCAGAGGGAAGTTCATAGCAATACAGGCCTATGTATAAAAGATAGAAATATTTAAAATAAACAACCTAATCCTACATGTACCAAAACAGGAAGAACAATAATAAAGACAGCTCAGAGTAAGTAGAAGGAAGGAAATAAACAAGATTAGAGGAAACTTAAACAACATACAGACTAAAGGAAAAATTCTAAGGATCAATAAATCCAGGAGCTGATTGTTTGAAAAGATAAAGAAAATGAACAAACCTTTCAGCAGATTCATTAAGAAAAAAAGAGAAAAGACCCAAAGAAATACAATCAGAAAAGAAAGAAGAGAGATTACAACTGATACCACAGAAATATAAAGGACTATAAGAAATTACTACAAAGAAGTACATGCAAAGAAGTTTGAAAACCTAGGTGAAATGGACAAATTTCTAGAAAAACATAATCTTCCAACACTGAACAAAGAAGCAGAACACCTGAAAAGACCAATAGCAGCTGATGAAATCAAAGCAGTAATCAACAAACTCCCAGCACACAAAAGCCCTAGACCAGATGGTTTCACAGGAATCTTACAGAATATTTAAGGAAGAGCTAACCTCCATCCTTCACAGATTATTGAAAAATATCCAAGAAGATGGAAAACTCCCAAACTTTTATGAAACCATCATCCTCCTAATCCCCGAACCAGATAATGACACAACAAAGAAAGAAAACTACAGGCCAATATTGCTGATGAACATAGACACTAAAATCCACAACACAATATTGGCAAACCTCATCCAGTAATACATTAAAAAGCCGTACAGCATGGTGAAGTGGGATCACCCCAGGGTTGCAAGGATGGTACAATATTCACAGGTCAGTGAAGATAATAGATCACAATAAAGATCACATGGACAAAAGGAAAAGCAAAAATCACATGATCATATCAGAAGATGCAGAAAAGCAATTGATAAACTGCAGCTCCCATTTATGCAAAAAAAAAAAATACTCAGGAAATTGGGAATAGAGGGAACATTCCTGAACATAATAAAGGCCATATATGAGAGACCTACACCCAACATCATACTCAATGGGGAAAAACTAAAAGCTTTCCCATGAAGATCAGCAACAATGCAAGTATGTTTGCTTTCACCACTTCTATTCAACATAGTATTGGAAGTCCTAGCCATAGCTGTCAGACAAGAAGAATAAATAAAAGGCATACAGACTGGAAAAGAGGGAGTAAAACTGTCATTGTTTATAAAAGATGTGATAGTGTAAATGGAAAACCCTACACATTCCACTGAAAAACTGTTCGACCTAATATGTCAATTTGGAAAAAAGATGGGATAGATAGTCAATATTCAGAAATTAAAAGCACTTTTGTACACACCAACAATGAAATATCAGACAGAAATCAGGAAAAAAATCACATTTGCTATGGCCACAAGAAAAATAAAGTACCTAGGAATAAACCTATCCAAGGAGGTAAATGACCTGGACTCAGAAAACTACACAACCCTGAAGAAAGAAATTAAGGAAAACACAAATAAAAGGAAGCATAAACAGTGTTCATGGATTGGGAGAATTTACGCCATCAAAATGTCCATACTACCCAAAGCAATTTACAGATTCAATGCAAATCCTATTAAAATAACAGTGACATATTTCAGTTACAGAACAAACATTTCAAAAATTTATATGGAACCATAAATGACACAGAATAGCTGCAGCAATTTTGAGAAAGAAGAAAAGTAGATAGGATAACCATACCTGACATGAAACTGTATTACAAGGCCACAGTAATGAATAGAATCTGGGCCTGGCCTAAGAACAGACACAGAGATCAATGGAGAAGAATAGAGAGACCAGAAATAAACCCATGTCTCTATGGTCAAGTAATATCTGACAAAGGGGGCAGAAGCATAAAAGAAATAAAAATAGCTTTATCAACAAATGATGTTGGAAGACTTGGACAGCTCCATGAAAAAAAAAAATTGGAACTCGACCATCAACTTACACCATACACAAAAATAAACTCAAGGTGGATGAAAGACTTACATATTAGTCATGATACCACAAAAGTCCTAGAGGAATAAATAGGCAAGAAAATCTCAGATAGTCTATGTAGCAATGTTGTCATTGATATGTCTCCTAAAGCAAGGGACAAAAAGGACAAAATAAATAAATGAGGTATCAAAATAAAAAGCTTCTTCATGGCTAAGGAAAACATTAGCAAAGCAAAAAGGGAACCAACTGTATGGTAAAATATGGGAAATTTATTTGCAAATGATACCTCAGACAGGGGTTTGATCTCCAAAATATATAAACAACTCACATGACTCCACACCAGAAAGACCAATAATCCAATTAAAAGATAGTCAAAGGACCTGAACAGACAGTTCCCCAAGGAGGACATAATGAGGACCCAAAGACATATGAAAAAATACTCAGCATCAGTAGCTCTCAGAGAGATGCAAATTAAAAGCACAATGAGACACCACTTCACACCCATCAGAATGGCCATCACAAAGAAATCAACAAACAATAAGTGCTGGCAGGCTTGTATGGAAAAGTGCATTTGTGTGGCAGGCTAGTGCACTGTTAGTGGGAATGAAAACTGGTGCAGCCTCTGTGAAAATCAGTATAGAATTTCCTCAAGAATCTGAAAATGAGATTGCCTTTTAACCCAGCAATTGCACTTCTGGGATCATACCCTAAGAATCCTGAAACACTGAGTCAGAAGAACCTATGCACACCAGTGTTCACAGCAGCACACTTCACAATATCCAAGTGCCAGAAGTAGCCTAGGTGTCCATCAGTGGATGAGTGGATCAATAAATTTTGGTACCTTTACACAATGGAGTACTACATAGCAGAAAAAAAGAAGTACCTCCTATCCTTTGCAATAATATGGATGGAACCGGAGAGCATTTTGCTCAGTGAAGGAAATGAGGTGGTAAAAGACTAATACCATGTAATCTCTTCTATAAATGGAATCTAACTAATAAAACAACAAGCAAGCAAAATATAACCAGAGACACTGATATTAAAAACAAACTGACCTTAACCAGAGGGGAGAGAAGAGGGAAATTACATGGGAAAGAAGGGAAAGGGCCGTAAATGAGCATGTATAAAGGACATATGGACAAAGTGAAAAGGGGAAGGGATTGAGGGTAGGTGGTCAGGGAGGGTGGGGTGGGAGAAAGTGGTGGTTGGGAAACATAGAAAACTGTATTTGAACATCAAAATAAAATTAATAAAAAATAAAAAGATCAAAAACTGCCAAAAAGATCAAGAAAAATATGAAAATGCTTGTATGTACTATGACCAAAAACCAAATTTCCTAATATTACTATTCGAAAAAGTATTTTCTATTTATCCTCACCTGTAGCTGGAGGGAGAAGCTGAGGTCCAGATACCTCTGTACATGGCACTGTGGGACAGGGTAAGGAAAGCCATTTGAGATTCCCGGGGGAGATGATAGATTGAGTGTGGTTATGGGCACTAGAATGTAACTCTGGGTAAAAGGTATGGAGACCCTTTGGAGACATCTCTCGCCTCAGTGTAACATGTGCTGGTGTCAGTGGCCTGATGCACCTAACCCTTGTCTAGTCAGGTAGAGTAAGTACTTCAACCCATTGACAAGCTCCTCTAAGATGTCTTCTTTGAAACTGTACAGAGACAAACCCAGTACCAGGCCAGTGGGCATCAGAAATGCTCAAAATGACCTCTGTTTCATCCTTATGGCATCCTTGGCAAACTGATACACTTAATGGGACACAATGAGGATGTTCTTGGCAGCCATGCTGAAGTAGAAGCAGAATTGAATATCTTCAAAATCTAAACTCAGTGAATGGCTGAACACTGTGGAAACTACATCTTTTAAGAGATAATATAGAGATAAATAAGTTGACATTTCCTACCTGGCTATATTACAATGGTTTTCTCTGGTCTGTGAATTGAAAACTTGCAGAGAAACAATCCAACATTTTAGGTTCTCTTCATTTCTGTGTATAATGCTCCTCTCCACACTCCATTGTGGTAATGTGTAAGACTCAGGTCTGCAAGGAAATTTGAGCTGACTAATCCACCAGAAACTCGGGGTGGTAGAACAGAAAAGTAAAATGTAAATGTTCACAAGTTCTACTGTGAAGTGTAGCATACTTTTTTCACTAATATTCTTTCAAATGAAGAGTGTCTTTTTCCTATCCAATGTAGGTGGTGGGAGAAGTGGAGGCCCAGATTCCTATGAGTATGGGATTGTGGACACTTTATAAAAATCCCTAGGAGGGCTCTGAGATACCCATCCCCATATTTGAGTTTATATGTTTGGCCCTCTCAGGTCTTTTTGGGCCCCTGGGTCTGAAGAATTCCCCAGCCCAGCTCTCACATTAGACCAGCACTAGATGGTTGTATTGGTCTGGTTCACCTGCACCCTGTCCAAGTAGATGTTGTAGTTGGACTCGTGGAACAGCTGGTTGATGATTTCACCATTTGATTTCTGGAAATATAGAACTGGATACTTATCCAGTAGACATCAGGGACCTTGCACCCAATCTGTGGTTATATAATGGCAGACCTAGAAAAGTAGTTCACAATCTATCAGGACACAGTGAGAATGTTCCTGGTTGCACTGCTGAAATCACAGCAGAATGGCATCATTCTGGCATCATCATGTCTACATCTAACAATAGTAAAAGACTGAATCATTCTGGAAAATTACGGTATTTACATGATAACATGGAGATGAATAAGGACTCTGGTCCCAATCCAATCTATTGTGGATTATAATGGTTTGCTATGGTCTTTGAAGTGGAAATTTGCAGGAAATAATCTGGAATTTTACTTTCTCCTCATGTTGTGTACAATGCCCTCCATCCCATTGTGATGATGTGTAAAGTTGGTGGTGTGCAAGGTCAGTGGAGATGACTACTGTTGCTGCTGAAACCTGGAGCTGGTAGGTAAAAGAACAAAAATAGTAAAATGTGAGTGTTTACATCTACTGTGAAGTGTAACATATTTTTTTCTCTAATATTCTTTGAATTGTGTGAGCAGTGTCTTTTTCCCGTCCAATATATGTGGTGGGAGAAGTGGAATTCCAGATTCCTGTGTGTATGGGATTGTGGGACACTTTATAAAAAGCCCTGGGATGGCGCTGAAGAACCCATCCCCATACTTGAACCTAGATGCTTGGCCCTTTCTGTTCATCTTGTGTTCCTGAGTGTGGAGCATGCCCCAGTCCAGCTCTCACCTTAGACCAGCACTGGACTATTGTGTAGGTCTTGTGCATTTGTACTGTGTCCCTGCGAATGTTGGAGTGGGACTCCTTGACCAGCTGGTGGATGATGTCACCATTGGAAGTCTGCAAAACTACAGCTGGGTACTGAGACAGAGGGCAGGAGGAACTTTCCACCCATTCTGTTGTCCCATATCATGGGAGACATAGGAAACTTGTACACAGTCTATCAGGACACAGTGAGGAAGTATCCAGTCACCCTGCTAAAATGCAGCAGAATAGCATTATGTCAATGTCTAACAATATTAAAAGGCTCAATTACTCAGGGTATTCACCATATTATAGGAGAACGTGGAGATGAATTAGGCCACAGCTGCTGACCTGCTGGCTTAAAATGGTTTGCATGCTCTGTGAGATGCCAAGATACACACAAATATATCAAGTATGTTACTTCAGTCCATGTTTGTTTATTCATTTGTTTGTTTAGAAAAAGAACCCTGTATGTGTGATGTGAGTTGAAGTGTTCCAAGGCCAGTAGAGCTGTCTACTCAGCAAGATACATGTTACAGGTAGTTAAACAATGGAAATGATCAAAATGGAAAAAGGAAGAATTATTTTCCCTACTCTTCTAACCTATGTGAGGCTTGGATTTCTACAGTATCAGAAACCTAGTTAGTAGGATTACAGGTACAGATCAATTTGGGAGCAGGCATGTGGAAACCTCAAGGATGTAGATTTGAGTCTGGGTTATGATCCCACCTCATTCTTCTCAGGACTCTGGATGTGTCTGTCTCTCGGCTCAGGCCGATACTCGACGGTATCCCTGACCTGGTACACTTGTCCCTTGTAGTGGCTGATGGCATAAGAGAACCCATCATCCAACTGCACTATGAAGTTTTCCTTAGACTTCCACAAAGACTGGGCCAAATACCATGCTAGGTGTCATCGGTGGGCTGTCTGGGCATTGCCACTGGGGTTGATTTCTACCACAAATTCTGCTCCCCACATCAGGCTCTCCTTAAGTAATTCATTATGGTTAAGTGAATTCAGTGATGTGGGTCTTACACCCATATGACCAGTGTCCTTAGAAGGGGTGGGAGGACACATGGAAACACAGAAGGGATTTGTTGGGAATCGCCCTGCCTGGTGTCAGAAGCTGTAACCTCCCATGGCTATGGCTGAGTGAGAGACCTTGGGACCCTAAGCCACTAAGGAAAGAAAGCTCATCTATCTGTCAGGAGCACCACTTCTGCCCCCTTTACTTCAACCTGCCTGGCCCCCAATGCATGACAGGTTAGCCAATGATGGGTAAGATTCCTCAAGGGGGGGTGCTATAGAAAAAGGAGGTGATGGACGCTCAACACTTGGCTTTGACATAGCCTGAGTTCATTCTGTCTTCAAGAAATCTCCTAATTTATTGGCTGCTTTACTTCCCATGCCCATCTTAAGCCTGAAACAATGCTGGAGGTGGGTGTTGCCCTGTGCTGGAAAGGATGAGATCCCCTGGGCAAACAGGCCGAGGAAAGAATGCATGAAATCCTGTGAAATCTGCTTTGCTAATACCCTCAATTTAAATGATAAGGGCCCAAGCATGAAATGAGTTCGTTTCCTCTAACTTTTATGGCTCTTTAACTATCTGACCCTGACTCAAAATAGGCCCTCATAGTTCTTTGAATGTTATCTGTTGTTTGATTATTACTGCCTGACAATGATGAGCTGTCCATATATGCTCTGTATTCCTATATGCAAATAAACCCAATAAAAACCCATTGAGGACCAGGCCGCTGGCTCTTCTCTTTTGAGAGATCGGCCACCTGTCCTTCCCAAGAAGATCATGTCTACCACTTATTTTCATATGTGGCAGACTGGAGTTCTGCGGGCAAACTCTCTCAAAGGATTTAGTGTTACAGGTTTAGAAGATGGCCACAAGCAAGGAAGAAACCCCTCAAAAGGAACCAGCCCTGCTCACATCCTCACTTCGAACTACTAGTTTCTGGAATTGTTAAAAATTAAGTGTCTATTCTATACACCACCCAGTGATGTCCTATGTTATGGCAGTCCCAGCAAACTTTTACATCACTCAGACACACTTCTGTGATCCTGGCAGCACTGCTGACATAGCAGATGATGTGAATGACAGCACATCCGCCTCAGTGAAAGCCTACATCACTTTGTTGAACAACCTCCACTATTGGAGAAAGTCTACAACAACAGTCCACCTGACTGCTCTGAAGAATGTCTGGGACAGAAAGCTTAAAAAACAAACAAAAACAAAACCAAATAAACAAAAAAGGTCAAGAAAAATAGAAATATGCTTATTGTCTCCTTTGAAATAAAACAACATAGGTTTCCTCATATTATTAATACAGTATTTCTTTCTACAACATTTGAAATGGCAGGGAGAAGTGGAGGTCCAGGGACCTTTTTACTTGGGCCTGTAGGAAACTAGGGAAAAGAACTGAAGGTCCCTCTGGGAACCCCCAGACTGAATCTGTTCTGGGACACTGGTGATAAACTCCTGGTCACAGATGTGGAGACCCATCTGGACTAGCTCTCACTTCAGCATGGCACTGTCTGGCATCATTGGCCTCATGCATCTTCCACTTGTCAAGAGAGGTAGGGTAATTGAACTCATTCAACAGCTGTCTCAGGATGTGCTCCTTGCAAAGACGCCTGCATCCTGGTTTCTGGTACTGCTTCATGCCAGGTCTAGACAGGGTGAGGCCTCTAGATGAAAAAGGCACTAGCCCTTGAGCAGGTCCTTCCTGTATTTCTGCAGTGCATCGGGGCACTGCAGGTGAATCTAGAGCATCAGAACGAAATCAATTTCAACATATACCTGATTTTTGCTTGCCTTTCCAGAGACAGGAATGTTGCAGGTACCTTTTAGGTAAGTCCTGCTCATGAACAACCACTTCCCAGATCATCTTCCTAGGCTGCAGTTCCCTCAACTTCTGGTGTTGCATTCTGGGGCTCTGGATAAGCTAGATCCACACAAAGAAGGTAGCCTGGCATAGCTGCTCTCAAGGAGGGAAGCTGACCTGCACCAAGGCCAGCCTCAGCCAGAACAAGGGGAAACATAGAGGCTGGCCCAACCCCTGAAACTGGTCTGGCCAGGTTCCCACTGTAGAAGCAATGGCCTTGGGGAGAGGCAGCTGGGCAGCAGAGTCACAGTCTGAAATTCCCCTTCTATTTTGCCCTCCTAGAGAAACATGTTTGGGACAGGGCCACTGTCCATGCTCATACACAACCAGGGTGTATGCAGCCCAATGCCCACCCTGACCCCTGTGTGGCTGACCTGTGAGTAGCAGGCCTGGCATTGCAGCAGGTTTGGCCAGGGTGACCTTTTTAACATGGAGTCTCTTTTTTCCAATGACATTTCTCCTCAGGCTCATGTACACTTTCCACTCATCCCTCCATATATCTGGTCATCTACACTGATTTTTGAGTTAGATTGGTGAGCAGACTGTGACAACATCTCTTTAGAGCCTGGGGATGGTGGTAAGGAGAGCTGACTCCGGAGAGAGGCAAGCTAAGCAGGAGTAGACTGTGATGGGTTGGGGACCCTAGCACAAATTTCGGTCCAGCCCCGATCCAGTTATAGGAGGCCAGGGGACCCATCCACAGTTCTCTCTATTCTGTCCTGTTGACATAGAAGCCACTAGAGCTCAGGCCTCCTTTAGAAATTAGATCTATAAGATCTCATTGGTGCCAGACCCTCCCTCCCATTTCCAGTGCGCTCTAGACACAAGATGTATTCATTTGGGATCCAAAGACCACCCACCTTTTTGTTTGAATCCATGGTTAGTGTCCATGGTCTTTAGGTGTTGAGAAGACCTTGATTGTCTCTGATGTAATGGATAGAGGACAAGACCTGTGAATGATATCTATTGTGAATGGCTGATTTATTGAGTAGTACTGAGGCCCTGGAATTGTGTCTGCTTCATTCACTGAACTATGCTGAGTGTCTCTAGCAGGGCATACTTGTAGTATGTGCTTCATACAAATGGTCGAATAAATGAAGTCCAACCAGAATCATTCCAGGTATCTGACTGTGCCTGGGAATCCCTGCTATCCCGAGAGATTCCTAATGTGGCAATGCAAAGACAAGTACCAAGATCAGTGAAGTGCTTTCTCCCACTTCTTGACTGATTCTTTTCCAATTGCTTTTCCAAACTCAGAGATGCCACAGGCCACAATGGGTGAGGGAGAATTTCCATAGCGGGCAGAAAAATAAAATAAATGCCATGAACCCCCACAGCACATCCAGCAGCCCTGTCTGTAGAGCCAGATGCCAGTAAAGACCTGCCTGGATTATTCCCCATAGTAATCCCTGCAAGAATATTATGTGGTTTGTCCTCTGTAACCCCACATTTCAAGGAACTATCTGATGCACAGGGAGATATGATGACATTTTTATGTCATACTGCTTGCAGTGGTCAGAAGCAGAGCTGTGATGAAAATACACACAGTTCCATGGGACAAACAAGTGATCTGGCAGGACTGCTGACATGGCACCTCAGGTGAATGACACCATGTCTACCAGCACTGAGAGGCTGCATAACTGTGTCAAACAACCTCCATTAGTGGAGATGGTCTTCAATGACTGTTGAACTCACTTCTCTGCAGAATAAGTGGGTCAGGTAGTTACAAAAAAAACAATTAAAATAGAATAAGAAAAGTACAGATATGCTTGTGGTGTATTATGGTAAAAAATATGTTTCCAAATATTCCTATTACAAGTATTTTCTTTTTACTGTCACTTGTAGCTGGAGGGAGAAAACGAGGTCCAGATTCATGTGTGTATGGCACTGTGAGACAGTGTAGGGATTGTAAATTGAGGTTGTTGGGGGAATCCCCAATCTAAATATGTTCCTGGGCACTAGAATGTAATCTTAGGGTCATGGGTGGGAGACTCTCCTGAGGTAACTCTCACCTCAATGCAACATGCGCTGGTGTCAGTGGACTGAAGCACCTTCCTTTTGTCTAGCACATTACTGTAGTTAAACCCATTCATCAGCTCCTCCAGAATGTCTTCACTGAAACTCTACAAAGACAAACCCAGTAACTAGACAGCAAGCATCAGGAACCCTCCAATCAACCTGTGGTTCTGCCTTTAGGCTGCCCTGGCAAAATGATACAGTCTATCCTGACACAGTGGGAATGTTTGTGTCAGCCTTGCTGAAGTAGATGCAGAACTGAATAATGCCAAAGTCCAAAATCAGTGAATGGCTGAACACTGTGGAAACTACTTCCTTTATGAGATAGTATAGATATGAGTAAGGTCACATTTCCTATGATTTCCTACCTGATTACAATGGTATGCCCTGGTCTGTGAAGGGAAAAGGTGCAGACAAATCATCCTATATTTGACTTTCTCCTAATATTTTGTACAATGACCCCTGGTTTAGTGTGATGATGGGTAAGACTAGGAGGTCTGCAAGGAGAGTGAAGCTGACTACTCCACCAGAAACATGGGTCTGGCACGAATATAAAGAAAAACAGCAGCATGCTAATGTTCACGAGCTCTATTGTGAAGTGTAACATATTTTTTCTCTAATATTCTCACAAATGTGTGAGGAACGTCTTTTCCCTGTCCTATATACATAGTGGGAGAAGTGGAGGTCCAGATTCCTATGTGCATGGGATAGTGGGACACTTTAGAAAGAGCACAGGGAGGACCATGAAGAAGCCATCCCCATATATGAGACTAGATCCTTTTTCTTCTTCTTTTAAGTATGCTTTATCAATTATGGTATCACAGTTGTCCCATTTTCCCCCCTTTACTCCTCTCTGCCCTGCACACCCCCTCCCACACACATTGTCCCCTTTAGTTCATGTCCATGTGTCATACATATAAGTTCTTTGGCTTCTATACTTCTATACTATTTTGACCCTCCCCCTGTCTGTTTTGTACCTACCATCTATGCTACTTATTCTCCATACCTTTTCCCCCTCTCTCCTCCTCCCATTCCCCTCTTGCTAACCCTCCATGTGATCTCCATTTCTGGGATTCTGTTTCTATTCTAGTTGTTTGCTTAGTTTTGTTCTTGTTATTGTTGTTGTTGTTTTAGGTGTGGTTGTTAATAATTGTGAGTTTGTTGTCATTTTATTGTACATATTTTTTATCTTCTTTTTCTTAGAAAAATCCCTGTAACATTTCATACAGTAATGGCTTGGTGATGATGAACTCCTTTAACTTGACCTTATCTAGGAAGCACTTTACCTGCCCTTCCATTCCAAATCAAATGGATAGAGCAATGTTATATGTAGGTCCTTGCCTTTCATGACTTGGAATACTTCTTTCCAGTCCCTTTTGTCCTGTAAGGTCTGTTCTGAGAAATCAGCTGAAGTCTGACGGGAACTCCTTTGTAGGTAAATGCCTTCTTTTCTCTTGCTGATTCTAGGATTCTCTGTTTAATTTTTATCTTGGGTAATGTAATTATGATGTGCCTTGGTGTATTCCTCCTTGGGTCCAACTTCTTTGGAACTCTCTGAGCTTCCTGGACTTCCTGGAAATATATTTCCTTTGCCAGATCAGGGATGTTCTACTTCATTATTTGTTCAAATAACTTTTCCAGTTGTTGCTCTTCCTCTTCTCCTTCTGGTGCCCTTATAATTTGGATGTTGGAATGTTTAATGATGTCCCGGAGATTCCCAAGCCTCTTCTCATTTTTTTGAATTCTTGTTTCTTCATACTTTTCTGATTGGGTGTTTCTTTCTTCCTTCTGGTTCACACAGGTGATTTAAGTCCCAGTTTTCTTCCTGACACTCTTGGTTCCCTATACATTTTCCTTTATTTCACTTAGCATAGCTTTCATTTTTTTCATCTAATTTGTGACCAAATTCAACCAATTCTGTGAGCATCCTGATGACCAGTGTTTTGAACTGTGCATCTGATAGGTTGTCTACCTCTTCATTGCTTAGTTGTATTTTTTTCTGGAGCTTTGATCTGTTCTTTCATTTGGGCCATTTTTTTTTGTCTTGACACACTTGTCACATATGAGGGGTGGAGCCTTAGGTATTCGCCCAGCCTGGGTAATTCATGTTGTTGGTTTGTGATGCTGTATGAGGGGCAGGGGTCCAAGATGGAACAATGGTGCTTGCTCAGCTCTCTGCCAAATTACAGTAACTTGCCCCATTTCCCACAAGCAAATTGGGTCATTCTGGTGTTGATTCCCATATGGGTTGGCTTGTGTACATTTTAGGACCCTATGGTTCTGTCCAATGAACTCTCCAATGAGGCTGGGAGTTTCTCCCAGCACCTAAACACCCACATGTGTTTTCAATCAGTGGTTTGATGCTTTATTTCCCCACTCTGGGACCCTGGGTTGAGAGGTCTTTCCTGCTACTAAGTTTTGCCTGGTTTATCTGCATGACAATGTGGAACTGCCTGGTCTGCCAGCCACCTTGCACACCACACCCCCATCCACAGTCTGCCACCTCGCTGGTTCTACCACCGCTGCTTATGCACCCAGATACACCCCTTTAACCGGTGTGTATGAATGTGCCTTCTTTAACCCCTTGGTTGTCAGACTTCCATACAGTTCAGTTTTCTGTCAGTTCTGGTCATTTTTTGTTTTGTAAATTGTTGTCCTTGTTTTGGTTGTGTGAGGAAGCACAGTGTGATGAGACTAGATTCTTCACTCTCTCAGGACACCTTGAGTTCCTGTGTGTGGAGAATATCAGGCCCAACTCTCATCTGAGGCCATTGCTGGATGGTGGTGTCCATCTGGTGCACCTGCATCTTGACTGAGTAGATTATGTAATGAAACTCATGAACCAGTTTGTGAAGGATGTCATCATTGGAGCTCTTGAAAGACAGAGCCAGGTACAGAGCCAGGAGTTGTAAGTAACCTTCTACACAATCTGTGGTCTTGTGAAATGGAGACTGAGAATATAGAGTGCTGTTACAGGGTGCAGCCAAGAGGGGGGACCCCACATGGGCATTTAAAATGGGGTCCAGAACTCAAGGTGTCCAGGAGATTTTAAGAAGTCTTCACCCCCATTCCCCAGGTGTGGGCTGGGGGAAGGGACATATGGAGCAGGGCCTTTGAAAACTGTTTCTCATAGCAACAGCCTTGCAGCTAACCTCTGGCGTGGTCATTTAACATATCTATAGCCTTTGGCTGGTCACTTAGATATGTTAAATAGCTGTGACCCTGCTCAGAGCCAAGGGAATGGAAGTAACTTCCCCACCAAGATGTAACTGGGGGCAGGTCCCCCGAGTTACAGTGCCTGTGTGGGAGCTTGGAGATGATTGGCTCCAGGACATGGGGCCACACCTGCCCAGACTCATGATGGCAGTCCAGTAAAGCTGGAAGGATGTGAGTTCTGGCATGTGAAGCCGAGTGTGGGAGGAGTCGGAAATGGGGCTGCAGAGGAAGACTGGCGCGGGGATTTAAACCCAGAGGCAGCAGCCATTGAGGGGAGAACCATGTGGCTGTGGAAGTGCAGAGAAGATCACAGCCATTGGAGAGAGAACCACACAGCTTTAGCAGGGTGAAGACTCCCACGGCCCTGAGAGAGAGAATCACCATGCGGCTTTAGCAGAGAACCGCCACTCGGCTTTGGCAGAGTGGCGGACCACACCCCCCGCCCCAGCCCTTGCAGCCATTGCGCAGGGGGAGAAGCACGCGGTTTTGGCTGAATGGGGACTCCGTGGCCCTGGGAGAGAGGACCATGTGCCTTTGCCAGAGTGGGGACCCCTGCAGTTTTAGAAGGGGGAACCACCACCTGGTTTTAGCAGAGATCCCGGCGACTCAGCTGAGGGTGCCGGGAACCCAGGGAGGTCTCCCAGTCGAGATGGAGTACTAACTGGGAATAACCAGAGGACTGCCTGAGCCATGGACTTCTATTTCCTTTCCTGAGATACTGTACTCTGGACTGGGCAAAGAGGGAAGGAAGGAAGGACTGTCTGTTTGTGGGTGTTTTAAGGGACTTTAGGATTTTTGATAAAGACATTAGGTCACTACTTTAAGTCTGTACAGCATTAAATAAACATTTCCTTTCCTTTTCATGAATCTCTGGTATTGAGAGACGTCTTTCCTCGGGTGGCGGACATAACAGACCTGGGGGCTTCTTTCAGTAATAGTATATCATCCCAGCCGCCCCCCTTGTTTGTTCTGTAACAGTGCCATCCAAATGCACCTATTACCCTCCTCGGCCTTGTGTCACCCTCATACCTACTGAGCATGTCTTCTGTGTCTTCATAGAAATTGTTGATACAAGGCTAATTAGCATAGAGCAAAGGGCTGATGGGAGTTCAAAATAACAATGACAATAACAATGGTCTAGCCTGTGTCCACATTACTCTGTCTCAACTCCCCAAGCACAAACCCAGACTGCACTTTCTAAAAAGTGAAGGAAATGGAATGAAAACACTGGAAAAGTAACTGTTTGGAAGGCTCCATGTTGTGGTGCACAGGCACTATTACACACTGATGACAAAAGGCTGGAGGCATTTCCTGAAAAGCATGACTCTCTTCATCTGCACAATGAATTCCATTTTTTCACATGTTTCTGTTGGGAACCGCCCTGCCTGCTATAAGAAGCTGTAACCCCCACCTAGGCTAAGGCTAAGGGAATGCCCTTGGAACCATAAGCCAGCAAGGAGACAAACTTATCTCCCTGACAGGAGCGCCACTTCTGCTCCTTCATTCCTCACCCTGCTTGGATCCCAATGGTTGGTGGGTTAGCCAATGACAGGTAAGATTCCCCAAGGGGGGAGCGATCTAAGACAGGCACGATCACGTGACAGGCCCCCAAAAGAAGGACTTTGGGGGCTACAGCAAAAGGGGGTGATGGACTCTTGCCCTTTGGCTTTGACAAAGCCCAAGCCCTTCTGCTCTGCAAGAAAATCTCTTAATCTCTTGGCTGCCTTACTTCCCTTGCTCCACCTATGCCTGAAACAATGACAGGGTGGTGCCACCCGGTGCTGGAAAGGGTGGATTCCCTGGGTGATTAGGCCTAAGAAAGAACATGTAAATTCCTGTGAAACCTTCTTTGTTTAGAATGCTCTTAGTTGAATGAGAAGGGTCCAAAGAGGAAGTTGGTTTGTTCCTTAAAGTCTTATAGCTCTTTGACCCTGACTCAAAATAGACCCTCAGAGTTCCTTGTTACCTATCATTTCATCCTTACTTCCTTGAAATGAGTAATGTGCTTTACACGAATTCTTATGCAAAATGAACCCAATAAAAGCCGGTTTGGACGATAAATCGGTGCACTCCCCACTAGAGGGGGTGGCTGTTCCATCCCTACTTCTCCACAGAAACTGGTCTGTCTCTGTGCATGTTTTTTCTCGCATTTCAATGAGCCATCTGCAGCGTTCCGTGATCACTGCTGGCCGGTGACCCACGCATCATCAGGAATATGATTTTGTTTTCCAAACCGAACTTAAAACTCACCATCTGAAAGGGCAAACATGAGAAAAAGAGCATCATTATTTATTTGGACAAAAAGCCTGTATCCCTGGTGAGTTTTGAGAATCAAGAAAAGAGCAAAAGCTGAAATCCTCTTCAGAACTTCACTGTCAAGGTGGGTGGCTGTTATGTAAATAAGTAATTATATATGTTCCAAAACAAAACAAAACAAAACAACAACAACAAAAAAAAACAGGAATAAATGGGATCTGGCCAGTTTTCTTACTTCCTGTCCAGACCTGATCAGAGGTATGGTGTCTAACAATCCTTTTTACAACCTGTTTAGTTTATCAACTTCAAAATTGTAGTATCTCAACCCCATAATGCCTCTGGAATTGTGATTTATGTTTATAGTTATTTTTTAGCATGGAAATAAGCTTAGAGCTAATTTAACAGAACACCTTGGTTTTACAGACGAGAATAACCTGGCCAATGAAACAGAGTCTTCATGCAAAGCCTTTCCAGCTGACAGTCACTCTTTTCTCCAGCCTTATTACAGGCTGCACTGCTTTCAGGGGTCAGCAAGGTGGACAAGTCAAACTAGGTGTAACCCTTTTATTCACAAATGATTCAAGTGGTCAAGAAGAGAAATAAAACATTGCTAACTTCTATTTGGAAATAGATTTTGTTAATTATGCTATTACAGTTGCCCCATTTCTCTGCCCTTTGTTTCCCTCTACCCTTTAGCCCTCCTACCAGCATCATGCCCCTACATTTGTTCATTTCTGTGCATCACACATTTAAGTTCTTTGGAGTCTTATTTCCCATAATTTTCTTAACCTCCCTCTGTTTACCTCGTCCCTACCATTTATTCTTCTTATTCTTTGTAACTTTCCCCCATTTTCCCCCCTCTCCCTCCCCATTGATAAGCCTCAATATGAACTCTGTTTCTTTGAATGTGTTCCTGTCTAGTTATTTTCTTAGTTCCTTATTGTTTTTTTAGTTTCAGTTGTCGAGAGTTGTGTTTACTGTCATTTTACTATTGGTATTTTTGACCTTCTTCTTTATTTTAGGAAAGTCCCTTTAACTTGTATATAAGAAGCACTTGGTGATGATGAACTCCTTGAACTTGACCTTATCTGGGAAGCACATTTTCCACACTTCTGCAGTTTATCTGCCCTTCTCTTCTAAATCATAGCTTTTCGGGAGAGAGTAATCTTGGATATAGGTTCTTGCTTTTCATGACCTTTAATCTTTCTTTCCAGCCCATTCTTACCTGAAAAGTTTCCTTGGAGAAATCGTCTGATGGTCTCATGGAAACTCTTTGAAGGTAACTGTCTCCTTTTTTCTTGCTGCTTTTAAGCTCGTCTCCTTATCTTTCATCTTGGGTAATGTAATTATGATGTGCCTTGGGTTTGTGTTTCCTTGGCTCCAACTGTTTTGCTACTCTCTGAGTTTCCTGGATTTCCTGGAAATCCATTTTCTTTGTCAGAATAGGGAAGATCTCATTCATTATGTTTTCAAATATGTTTTCAATTTTTAGCTCTTCCTTCTCTCATTCTGGCACCAACATAATTCTGATGTTGGAATGATGAAAGTGGTTCTGAGGATTCCTAAGCCTCTCCTCATTTTTGTTGAATTCTTGTTTCTTCATTCTGTTCTAGTTGAATGTTTATTTCTTCCTTCTGCTCCAAACCATTCATTTGAGTCCTGGTTTCCTTCACATCACTGTGGGTTCACTGTATATTTTGCTTTATTTTACTTTTCATAGCATTCATTTATTCCTCTATTTTGTGAACATGCTCAGCCATTTCTGTGAGCCTCCTGATCACTACTGTTATTAAATCTTCATCTGATAATTTGGCTATCTCTTCATTACTTAGTTGCATTTTTTTCTGAAGCTTTGATCTTCTCTTTCATTTCAGCCAAAATTTTTTTCTCAGTGTGCCTGTTATGAAGTAAAGTGTGGAGCCTTAGGTATTCACCAGCATGGGGCAACTCACTTGACTACACTTTGGTGGTGTATTTGGGGGATAGGTCTGAGAGAGGAGAATAGGACTTGCCCTGCTCTCAGCTGGCTTTCACTCACTTCCTCTGCTACAAACAAGCATATTGGGCCCTTCTGGAGCTCTTTCTCTGCTGGAAGGTTTTTTGTACATTCTAGTACCCTGTGGGTCTCTCCAAGGAACTCTCCGGTGAGGCTGGCAGTTTCTCCCAGTGCTGGAACTCTCACAGGCTTTCTCAGTCAGAAGGTTTGAGGGTTTTGTTACCCCACATTGAAACACTGGGTTTCATGGTCTGTGTCACTCCCCAGTTGTACCTCCAAGTTTTTCTGCACACAAATGTGAGTCTGCCTATTCACACCCCACTGCCTCACTTTGTCGACCAGCAGAACCATCACCTGCCATGGCCCTCCAACTGCCACTTTGCTGCAAGTTCTCCCTGTCCCACCTGCCCACCTCAACCTCTCCTCATGGTCTGGATGAATGTTTCCTCTTTCATTCCTTGGTTGTGGAATCTCTATATATTTTGGTATCCTGGCAGGTCCAGTTATTTTTTGGTTTTAAATTTGTTGTTGTCCTTTCTGTTGTGCAAGAAGGCAAAGTGGATCTACCTACACTTCCAACTTGGCCACAAGGCCTCCTCACTAAATTCTTTATCATTAATTCAAGTAACTAAGAAAGGTGATGGATCAAATGGACTTTGATGGAACTCTCTGTTTCTTAAAGAAATGGGAAGGAGAGTCTGAATTTTGGCTACTACCAAAATTCTGGTCACCTGTGAGTTGCATTTTATCTCTTTCAAGCAACATGGCTAATCAAGCTGACTAAAAAAGGAATTAAGTGTTATGGGTGGAGGAACCCTCCAGAAGCAAAGTAATAGAATTGTACGATATAAAATCATGTGTTGTTAACAATGGGTGATAGAAAACCTTAGGCTTTGGAAGTGAAGAGAACACTCCAAACATGGAACAGAAGCTCTTGCCATGGGACTCCACAAGATTTTCAGATTTGGTCCCCAAACTGAGATTTTCAGATCCAGAGGAGGAGAAAAAAGGAGAGGAGTCAGCTGGGACTAAGCCACCTGCTAATGTGCAAATGTGTTCAAGAGCTAAAGAGCATACAACAGAACTCTGTTCACTTGTCCTAGGAATTAGCAAGAAAATATTCAATATATAGGTGCCTTGCATTAAAAACAATGTCCCCTGCAAGAATGTCCACCTCAGTGTATGGGATGTTAATTTTATAGCACCTACAAGGAGCAGGAACCTCAGCTTGGGAACTAAACATGAAGATTGGTCCCAAATAGTAGATGCCCTGACAGAAGCAAATATGAAACTGCTCCTTAGGAACACTTCCACAACCATGAGCATAGGGACACTCCATAAAATGGTAGGCCTTCCATCAATGAACCAAAACTCAAATTGACATAATCAAAACACTACATGCATTCATCATCCAAACCACATGAGGAGTCACCATGAGAGAGAGATGAGAAGAATCCATAGAGGAAAATTAACACTCTTGAATAACAAAAAGCCCTGAGTAGTGTGATTCAGTAGGTTGGGTGTTATCCTTCAAACTGAAGTATCACTTGTTCAATTTCCTGTCAGAGCACATGCCTGTGTTGTGGGTCAGGTGCCCAATGAGCATGAACTTAATGATTCTCCCCTTCCTCTGTACCTTCCCCTCTCTCTAAAATGAATGAATGAATGAATGAATGAGTAAATAAATAATAAGGAAAGAAAGAAAGGAAGGAAGGAAGGCAGGCAGGCAGGAAGGAAGGAAGGAAGGAAAATCTGAGGGAAACCATTAAGAAGATACATTTTGACTTACTGTAGATAAAAGAAAGTCAGAAACTTGCATTTCATAGATAAATGAAGTATTCGAAATAGAAAAAGTGAGTTTAAAGAAAATTTGTTTATTTTAATTGCTTTAAAATGAAATTTAATCTGTAAGTAATCATTACAATTTACTCTGCACTTCAGTAAATCTTACATAAAAGTGAAATATGTCACAACAAAGGTTACTAACCATGGATTGAAAATATCCTATTGAAAGAAACAAAAAATAAATGGAACAGTTAGAAATCAGGAACATTTTAACTGGTAAATTTAATCTATCATTAACAGGAAACAGTTGAAATGTGACAAATCAAGGCAGTTTAAGGAGACTGTCATAGACCTTGCCATATGTACTTACAATAATCCTAATTTAAACAAGGAGATATAGACAGGTTAGACATATGTGTGTATATGTATATATACACACAAGTATATATTATATATTAAATATAAATATACATTGATAGAAATGTATTTAGCTATAAATATAAATATACACTTATATATCAGCATATATTTATAAATGCCTATAAAATATATATCTTTATTTATAAGTACTGACACATAAATATTTAATGTGGTTTTATATATAAATATATAAATATCAGTGAATATAAATAAATGTTTATATATCCAATTATATCCCAGGGTATTTATGTATATAAGTTATATATAATGGTGTATATTTATATAACATGTAACAAAATAAGTTATATAGTTAATGGATATAAAACTATAATTATAGTGGTAAATTGATCTCTTAAAACTCCCATTCAAAGCACATACAAAATTAAGGTACCTAGATTTACATTTTAAAAAATCTATAATGTCTGCCTGGACAAAAAATTATATTACTTTTTAAAAGCTTGAATAAAAATAGTAAGAAGGATATGTTACCATCATGCATAGGGAAAA